>NC_091828.1:111575000-111807500 GCF_038994185.2 Dermacentor albipictus
TTGAGAAGCATCCGGAAAAAAAGTTACGTGCGCCGACGTTTATGTTGTGTCGAATTTGAGTTTGTTCATCACGGCCATGGATAAAAGAAAAAACGAAAGACGCAGGTTAACAGAGTCGATGAAACATGGTATTTGTTTAGTAATGCATTCATTTGTTTCTTTATTCGTCTGCCTGACGGCTTGCCCATCGGTTACTGCGTGACCCGGAGAGAGCGAGTTGCTGAAAGCGTGTAAACGTAGCGACAACAAATCGTACTTTACTAGCGACGAAGAAAACACGAAGCACAAACTTTCGCACGAGAATAATCACTAGCTCGAGAAGTGAATGGTTAAATATTTTGGATAATACAATAATAACACAGTAATAAATTATAAGTATAGACTAGCGGCAAGCTTATATTTACGATGTTAACACAGTGATTCCCAATTTCATTGTGCTTGCTCTC
Organism: Dermacentor albipictus; assembly: GCF_038994185.2. Lineage (NCBI taxonomy): Eukaryota > Metazoa > Arthropoda > Arachnida > Ixodida > Ixodidae > Dermacentor > Dermacentor albipictus. Next base: position 111,575,447 of record NC_091828.1, read on the forward strand.
AAGCGCATCCTGTCAAAACTGCACAGTGACGGAGGACTCAGTCGAGCAGAGTGATTAGAACAATAGGGGAAAACGTTACCTTTTTTAAGGTGTTTAGCCTGAGGATAAGCCAAAACACTTTAGACGTGTGCACCAGAAAACTTCCGTGACTCCTCGCCCAATGAGTTCAACACATTCAGGGAAATTGCATATTGTCGAAGAAACCGTGACGGCGTCGTATCAGCACTGACAGCTCCGACAAAATGTTCTTTGTAGATAAGGTTGGTCTATCTGTCTAAGGCGGGAAAATTTGCTGCAATCATGGAGTTCTATTCCTCCGAGCGAATCGGGTTGCTTACTTGCACCGAAAATTCCGGCGAGTCTACTACGCATATCCTTCGATGTTCTTAGGTTAGCATCTTCGAGGCTACGCCGGTGGTCATTGCGATGATCGTGGTTGGCACCATCCATCATCATTTCCAGCTGCGTCGTCTATTTCCTTTCTTGTAGTTGTCTTGGCTTGTAGGAAAAAAAAACAGAAAGAGCAGAGGGCGAGCCGTTCCTTGTCTGCGACTCACGCCACCGCTTGTTTACCCGCGCCGAGACAACGATTGATCGGCCACTCTGGGGAAGACCGCACGTCGAAAGCTAAGCAAAGTGGGATGAATTCAATTGTTCAAAATTTTACTTAGGTAAGCATTCCAGCTTGCCTTCATACGCCGATGTGGATGTGAAAGACGCCTTTTTACCTTGAAGCTCTCTGTCAGCACAAAGATAAGAAGAATTACAAAACTTAAGTGCGTAGCCCTTACGGAAAGGTGTGAGGCAATTGGTGCATGGAAGCGTTAAGTGAGTGCTGGCCAGTTTTCAAGGGGTTTTCCTTACAGTTAGCTTGCTTCTTCAATTGATTGATTGATTGATTGATTGATTGATTGATTGATTGATTGATTGATTGATTGATTGATTGATTGATTGATTGATTGATTGATTGAGTGAGTGAGTGAGTGCCAAATTATTTGTGTGTATACCAAGAGATTTATACGACATGACGAAATCTAAGGGATCGTTGTTAAGATGGTGGGTGCTAGGATTAGAATTATGTCTGGATATACGCGCATTATTTTCCATTTCTTAATATTTAATTAGATTAGCCACTTCCGCCACCAATCAACTATATTATCCAGACCAGCTTGAACTATTACGGTATCACCATCGTTGGAAATTTCCCGGAAGATAACAAACGTGTGCGAACAGATGTATGTTGGATGATATTGCAAGTCATATCTTTAATACACATAAGAAATAATAGTGGTCTCAGCACAGAACCTTGTCGTACACCCGATTATCTTCAGTGGGTGGAGAGTTACGACCGTTAATAGTAACGAATTGGAAGCGGTTAGTAAGGAAATGTTCCATTCATTTCAGAAAATTAGGGTCGATATTTAGTAAGCTTAGAATAAAGGGAAAATCAGACATCCACCCGTTCGTAGCAGTTGCTACAAAGGACAATTGCTACAAATTGCTACATTGCTACGAAGTTTAAAAAGTTGATTGATTGATTGATTGATTGATTGATTGATTGATTGATTGATTGATTGATTGATTGATTGATTGATTGATTGATTGATTGATTGATTGATTGATTGATTGATTGATTGATTGATTGATTTTTAGTGCTGGTTTCTACAACCCACCCGCGGTATGAATTATCGTTCACCTTGTGCTAGCAAGACAGACAAACCTCCACCAGCTGTCCGCTTGGAACGACAGTTGTATAAGGAGTACGCGGCAGGCTCTACTGTGTCTGAGGGCTTGCGTTTGAGTCGTCGAGATAAGGAGTGAGAAAACGTTTCGCCTAATAACTACCCTGTTTAGCGCCCAATTTTCCTGGCTGATTTTCGTTGTAACAATAAAATTCAAACAGCGCTAGACGACTGGACCAGAAAGAGGAGGAGACAAACACGGCGCTGAATCAGCGCCGGGTTTGTCTCCTCCTCTTTCTTGTCCTGTCGTCTAGCGCCGTTTGAATTTTATTTTTACCATGCAACACCAACTCGCCCAATCCGCTGCCCTTCTCATTTTCGTTCCTTTATGCAGCTCCCACGGGGGTCACGTGCTGTTTCCGACCACGGTGCCGAACGCGCGCCCTGTGCTTGTTCCGTTAGTGCCGGTGGTGCAGCAGCAGCAGCCCTCCAGGCGGCCCCAGTTCCCTGACAGACAGGACAGGCCGCTGGTTGTGAACCCCAAACAGGTGAGGGAACACCAGGTGATCAGGGTACGAAGAATGCGGCAACAGTGCACCTCACGACACCCTTTGTTCAAATCGAGGGGCCTCCCATGGACGCAGAAGTTTACGAGGAGAAATTGCCGTGTAACGAATAAGAGATACGCAGCAGCCGGGTTGGGAACCTTCCTATGGACACGGAGGCTTACCAGACACGGTGTCACGAACAAGCGACCCACAGCAGCAGAGTTGGGAAATGCCCCTTTTAGGGAAATAACCCTCGATGGAAACATTAAGCGTTCGTAAGACGGGGTTACCATAGCGCGGACAAGTGTCACAAACAAAAGGTACACAGACGCAAAACCAAGGTTCTATGTGTCCCCCTGATCAATGCACCAGACTCATGCAACCCCCTCCCCCCCCCCTTAAAGAAATATTTCTGTGTTATTATGCGGCTTTCCCATCCATACCCCTCTTTCTCCCCCTACCCAGTCTCTGGTCAAGTGGAGGCCCCCCACCACCCCCGAAAAAGTTTCTCGCTACTCCACCGCTAAGGAGCACCGAGATCGGTCAGTCGACAGAACCGAGGACACACACCGAGTGCTGAGTGGTTGTGCTGCTGCGTATTAAGGCCACTTCAGGTTACCACCTTGCGCGAGGCAGCGCAGAGGCGTCAGCGGAACCAAGCCTGCATCACCACCACCACCGCTTCCTCACTGCTACGGGCATCCTGCACAACCACACACGCGTTTCTCCTGTGAGACGTCAAAGCAGATTTGTGCGCGTAGGCAATGCAAATATAAGCAAGACAAGTTAGCCTCGTCTGAAGATGACCCCTAAGGAAAGGCGCTGGCTATCGCTGATGTAAAACGCTGAGGTCTCACTGACGCAAGCTTCAACGGCCCGCTAAATATAGGCAGCCTCGACGACTTCTCCAGTGCAGGAACAAAAAAAAAACGAGGACAGGAAGGAAAATGGCCAAAGCAGCTTCGGTGACGCTTACGTCACAGCTGATGTAGCTTCTACGCGGATTAGAGATAATGACGCACGCTCCTTCGAATTCCCTTTTGTAGACGTCGATCTGCAGTTTTTTTTTTTTGTCTAAAACTAACTGCAGTGTGTATTAACGTAGTTCGACAGTGTGAGGAATCGGAGGTTGTAAATGGGAGCCTGTGTTTCTCGCTTGTGCAGATCTTTTTTTTTTCCTTTATCCAGTTTGTTTGCGCTACACCTTATTCACGAGCGATGCACACACTACAGCCCATGAAAGAGTCCAACTAGTTATAAGTTGAAAAGAAATTTATGCAGAGTTGTCGGAATTACGTGTCACCTGCTTAACCCGAGCTGAAACGGGGGTCCTCCTTGCCGCCAAATAAATCTTTTTTTTTTCCGTGTCTCGTTCCCCTCTGTCGCGCTCTTCGCATTCCTCTTATTTCTCCTTCCTTCGTCTTGATTTGCATTCACCGCTGTAGGCAGAGCGTCGCGCAAAACCGTGCGGGAAGTCGGGCGAATGCTACGAGTTTTCGAAATAAGAATGGGGACGTCAGGTATGTATCTTGTCTAGGAACGTCGACAATGCGATCAAAAAAAAAAAGAAACGCTGGAAAAGGGAGTTGAGATCGAAGCGACGAGTACACGCTTGACTGAAATGTATAGATAACAACGACTTTTACATGGGCAAAAAAAAAGTAAAGATGATGAATGGTTGGGGGGGAGAGGGGGGAGAGGGGGGAGGGGGGGGCGTGACGAGAAATTGAAACGCTCAGTAAGAGGCCGGAAAAACAATGATCAGCAGTCTGTGCGTTCGGTCAATACGTAATTAGCTTGAGACGAGAGCAGTAATTGCAGATAATGCGAGTCAAGTTGACCTCACAAGCATGTGTTTAGTGAAATTACGGCAGCCTTAAAAACACCTTTAAAACCTCGCATAGCGAGTGTTTTATCCCGCGGCCATCGGTACATGACTGCAAATCTGACCGATAAAGGTAAAACTTCTTTTTTCTTAATCGGTTTTGAGGCGGAAGGTCAATGTTATTTGAAAGGTTTAGCTCATTATTAAGCGTATTGCCCTCTACCCAATACCGGCTTACTAGAGCCGTAAAGATTTAGCTCATTATCAAAAGTATTGCTCTTTACACAATAGCGGGCCACTAGAGCCGTGGACCGCAGTTGCAACGCTAGTAGCGACATCTTGGGATCTTTTATCTTCAACGCTTTACGTTTGCCATAGGTTTACCAAGCCCATAAAGGTGTTACAGTTTGCAGAACACGAGAGTGCCTGAGACTTCCACGATTGCAGCAGCGCTGGTCGCACCATCTCGTGGCGTTCTGTCTCACCAGAACGCCTTAAAAAGGTTTCTGCACTGATGCGGCATTGTCGTTGCAGAAGAAAAAAAAAGAAAAAGAAGCGCCTGGCATGGTAATGACTGCAGCTATACCGACTCCTTTGCCCCCGCAGGTAGTGAATGTAGCATCTATAGTATTGTGCTCTTCTTTACTGTGCATTAAAAGAAAAGATACTTTAGTGAATACTAGTAGAATGTTCTTTATTTGCTTACAGAATTGCGTAACGAAAATTTGTGGAGTATTTTATGTGTTCGAGACAAAACCCTTCGAATTTACAAAAATAATCCGCAGATCCTTCACGCAACATAGATGTCCCGTAATTTAAGCACCTAGTGCATAGCGTTCTAACAGGTGCTAGTGACCCATCTTGAACGTGGTGGATACCTTTCCGCAAATGCGATTACCGAAGCTTGTACAGAGCATTAAATGCTCGTACAAATTGCCACATACAAATTTTGTATGTGGCATTAATGTGGCATCATGCATGACAAATATGCGTTTCATATGTGACGCCTATTGTGTGCCGATCTCCTTTTAGTTTCGGAATGAACCTGCTTGTAGAAACGAAATGTTTTTTTTTTTTCTGCTTCAGTAAAAAAACATCCCTTCCCCAAACCAAGCATCACTAAAAACCGCATTCGCAGGTCATCCGAGCAGAGGAACCCGACAACCGCCGCCATAGCACCGGTCGTCAAGAACCGGAAGTCATCGACGTCATCGTGGACCGGAAGCACGTCACCGCACAGTAGACAGTGCTGCTGCCGGCGGACCATACGGAAAACTAAAACGGGGAGAAAGCCATCAGAACATTAAAGAACATGGAAACTCTCCAATGGTCGTGCTCCTTAGTTCAACATTCTCCATGACACGCTGAACTGAGTTGAGCTCAGATCGTAGCCCTAAATTTTAACGGCAGCGAAATTTTGGGCCACGTGAGAAGCCTGTAGTATAAAATGGCGTTGATATAGAACAGGCCACCGTGCAATATTTTACGTTTGAAATACGAGTGGACGCGGAGAGGCTCCCAAAAGTAGACATTTTTCGATTGCGAAACTGAAAGAAACGTTGCTATAACCACTTGCCGGAAGGGACACATTTTACTTTTACGGAAGGGAACATCTTACCTTCCAAGTTCTAACAGTCAAATTATTAATAATCTTGTTCCTATCCGCTTAATTTTAACCATCCGATTCATGACCAATCCCCCACTGTGGGTATGTGCCTTGGCCACTCAGGACAACAACAACGACAACAAGTACAAGATGTTCGAGCTGCCGAATGCCACACCCCTGATGCAGACCTCACTCATGGTGCTGGTCAGTTTGGTACAGTGACTGCTGCTTTCGCTATGAGCGTCCGATCGATTCGTGCGGTTTGTGGTCACAGCTTGCTATAACGCTGACACTTTCGTATGGCGCACGTCTTGTAGCGGCACCTCGGAACCTGTTCTCGGCGTAGTCGGTGTTCACTAGGTGCTCAGAAAACGCGGAGAACGTATTCGTTCCCTAGTCGACACGCATTTGGCCCGCTGTACAGGGTGTCCGAAAATTAACTGCCCAGTAGAAATGGGGGGTCGTAACAATGGAAATTTTACTTACGGCCGTGCAGTGATCGCTACAGGAGAGGCCGAAAATGTCTACCACCGTCTTGAAGACATGCCTTCATGCACACGTCGCTGTATACTGTTGAACAGGCAATGGAGGGCTGCTGGAGTCATCTGTTAAATGTGCCGGGTAATGGCTGTTCGCAGCTGCTTCAGCGTGTGAGGAATTGTTCTCCTACAGCCGCCCTTCGAGTTCACCCCACAGACGCTGTCAGACGAAATACAGGTCTCGCGCTATCGTATCGAACGGGAAACTGCGATGTCATTCGCAGCTGTCGTCACATTTTTCGTCTATCTTCTCACAGTAGTGTTACTTTTCGGACACCCTGTTTATTTGTTTGTTTGTTTGCTTACGATACTATCGTATTATCGAAACACTCGAACAGTTATGCAAAAGGGTAGAAAGTTGGGAGAGTTGGTACGGTAACATGATCTTAGATTTTAGTGCGAATAATTAGTAATTTAATTATGGGGTTTTACGTGCCAAAACCACTTTCTGATTATGAGGCACGCCGTAGTGGAGGACTCCGGAAATTTCGACCACCTGGGGTTCTTTAACGTGCACCTAAATCTAAGCACACGGGTGTTTTCGCATTTCGCCCCCATCGAAATGCGGCCGCCGTGGCCGGGATTCGATCCCGCGACCTCGTGCTCAGCAGCCCAACACCATAGCCACTGAGCAACCACGGCGGGTGATTTTAGTGCGAAGTGACACGGACACAGACTAGACAGGACGAGCGCTCGTCCTCTCTCTTTCTAGTCTGTGTCCGTGTCACTTCGCGCTAAAATCCAAGATCATGTTACTCGAACAGTCACCCCACCATGCAATTTAACTTACGAATTCGCCGCTGCTGCTCAAAGAGATGTGCTACTCGAGCTGTGTTGTAGTGTTGTGTTCGCCCTGAGCACGCCTTGCAAACGCTCCTTCGACTCTCCATTCCGGATCCACTTCCAGGGATTTAGCCGGGATCAGAGTCAGCGACTTCGTTTAAAGCGCAGGACACCATGTTGAGCAGCTGAGAAACCGCTGTCGTTGGCGGATCATGAGCACTGCCACCTTGATAACCGACCCTAGACTGGTCGTAATTCGTACGACTGCAGTGAGGCAGTGTGCGCCTGTGCACGTCGGAATGTTTTTCGATCGATTTGCATATTCCTTTAAACGCGTGTCGAGGACGTGCCTATGGCGCGTGCGATGCGTCAGTACTGCGCATATTTTTCCCCACTTTATTTTTCTTTCTTTGCCCTTGTACACTTCCAAGGGCGCATTTAAATCGCACGTGTCACTAAAGCTTGCAGACAGCCGGGCTCCCACATAAACGTTTACTACCGAAGTGCACCGTCCACCACTGAGCTGTCGAAAGACTACAGAGAGGAGCAATAAAAATATGCTACGGCAAAATTCAGGGGCGGGACAATGTTCTGTCGCGCACACCGTTAAAGGAAAAATCAGACTAGCACTTCAGTACAGATTAAACTAACGTTTTTGCCACGAAGGCCTCTGTAATTATTTTTTTGCCATTGAAGGTTACCTAACGCGTCACGCGGATCCCCTCCCTTTATTTTCTTGCTGTGAAGTCGATAAACTGAAGTTATATATTAGATTGAATACTAAGTTATGGGTTCCGTGTAAGAGTGTATGGTACTGTACATTTACGGGCAGCGCCTTCGAGATGGTAACGCTCACTCCTGCATAGGCACACTTGATGTAGAAAGGAGCAAGCTCTAGCTCGGGTGCTCCGATCTAAATACATATAAAAGGAGAACTCGTTTTCCTCGGCAGCAACTGCACCAAATTTGACGACGTTCGTTGCATTTAAAATAAAACGTAAAATCTAGTGAATGTAGGTTTCGAATTTTCGATTTAGGTCGCCAATCTAATATAAAAAATTTGCAAAAATCGAAAATTTTCATAAATCGAAATTATCAAGTTTACAACTGTGTACCTCAGCAAGGAAAGATGATATAACAATTCTGTGAATCGCATCTGTTAGTACATCTAAAGCGGACAAAATTTATGTGTTACACAGGAATGTAAAAAAATTTGGTAATATGGAAACATAGCTTTTTCAGAACCCTTGTGAACAACATAAATAATAAATTCATGTAAGATATAATTTGACATACCGAATTTGCCCGATTTGAATGATCTAATGGATGCCGTTTACAGAACCGCGATATCTGTTTTCGATGCAGAGCTATTAAGTTATAAACATTGTGTGTCTATGTTTTTCGAACTTTCGAATTTTCGAAAATCCATTTCCCAAAATTCAAGCCCTAAATCAAAATTCCAATTCCAACAGTCACTAGAATTTAATGTTTTCTCTCAGATGCAACAAATTTCATTAAAATTGGTGCAAGGGTTATCTCAGAAAAGCGTTTCTTTTTGCGTGTTACATGCATTTTAAGAGGCCGCGTTGGAGTTGGGCCCGAGCTGAAGCTCCCTCTTAACGTGGCACGCTTCTGCCAACAGCCGCAAATCCAACTATATAGACGAATAACGTTACCAACAGAGGATAAGTCGTGCCCGCGAAGGCACATTAACAGTAAGGATTCAATTCACACTTTTATTACAATAGCATTTTATTAGCCATAGCAATAGCATTTTATTACAATAGCATTTTATTATATAGACACCGTGCTAGCCGTCGGGGCTGCCGCCGTGCCGTCATGCTATCGACGACGCATGCGCGGTCCGTAGGTGAGCAGTTGGAAGGTTTCCAAAGACTCGAGAGACACGTGATGCGTTCTAAGTTTTGGGCTAAAAAATATGACGAAGCCAAGGAGATGTGTACACGCTCACGCTCTGCTCAGTATAGGCTCGGCGCCGGCGCGCCAGCTGCCGAGGCAGCGCTCTGGCTTCCGCGGCTGGCATGGGCTTTACACTCTTAAACAAGTTTTGCGCCCTTTGGGGCTTATCAATTAACCCCTAACAACAATCGTCATGTATCGTCCCAGTATCTTGTTTGTTTGTTTTTTAGCAAATTGGCGCACGCTGGTGAAGGAAGACGCAAAAAAGAGTGCAAGAGCACTACAGCCATAATCACTTTAAAGAACTCCAGATGGTTAAAATCAGTCCGGAGTTCTCCACTACGATGTCCCTCATAACCCACTGCACAGTTTAGAGACGTTAAATTTGAGAACGTTTTTTTTTTCTATTCTTGAGGGTCACTTATAAGCCGCCTATAATGCAAATATGGCGTCGTACAGCTTTCTTCAATCCAACTGCAAACATAACGGCGTTAATTATGTAATATCCCTTGTCGTGATACAGTCGCAGTGACCTTCAACTATGCTCTCTTTGTCTGTACATTTTTCTTGTGCATTTTTGTTTGTGTCTGTTCCTTTACAGTCAATAAAGCTTGTCTATACACGGTAAAGATGTTTCCTTCCGACAAAAGCAGCTTCAAATCTGCATCGTCATCATTACCAGCAGCATCCTATTTTTGTGTCCACACCAGGTCACAGAGGTCTCTCCCTGCGATTTCCAGTTGCCCCTGTCTTGTGGCCCCATCTCCCGCCTGCAAATTTGCTATTTTTAGACACAGCGCCGATTTCTCTGCCGTCCTCAACTCAGCTTCCCTTCTCTTGGCAACCACTCTGTGACTTTCAGAGGCCACTAGTTACCGGCCGTGTGTGCATTACATGGCTTGCCCAATCTGATTTTCTTCATCTCAGCGCCAATTATAAGACATAGGCTTTCCCCGTCTGTTATCTAATCCACACCGCTATCTTCCTGTCTCTTAACGTCAGGCTCTGCCTTTTTCCCTTCCACCACTTGTTGCGTGGTTTTTAGTTTATTCTCAACCGTCTTAGTTAACACGCCAAGTTGCCGTCCGTTATGTTAATACCAGTAGAATGCGATTATCGTATACACTTTGCAAGGTTATCGGTAAGCTGCCGGTCATGACATGAACTACCATGACCCTCGAATGTCGGCGGGTATAGAAGAGCGAGTCGGTTGATGGACCACGCAGATATGCCTTGCCTGCCTGTCGACCATCTCTGCGGCCGTGCTGCTCCACCCACTGGCCAGCATCGCTCAAGGAGGCAGCACGCGATGGGCCTCGGAGATCGGAGGCGCGTTCGGAACACGCAAGATGACTCCGCTCCGCTTCAGGTACGCAGGCCTCTCAACGTCGTACGAGCAGCGATCCACGGAGGAAGTGACCTATAGGAGAGAGTACTGCGTCAATCAGCCAGCGCTCTTAAGCCTATTCGAAATCGAACAGCGCGAAATGGATGAAGGGCAAAGAAGTCGCACACCACGGCTTCTGACTCACAACTGTATACGTTCACCTCAGAGAGCCCTACTCTGCTGTCAAGAATTGCGCATGCTCAAATCGGGCCAGACGTTGCAAATCTTTCCGCTGCAATTCCTTCTTTCAGGAAACCAAAGTTCTGTTTCGAAATAAGAAAAAAACTACTCCGAACATCACAAAGCATGCCGTAGACCGCTGGTGGTTATGCTTCACGTGCACGTAAGCCGAACATCGGTCATCCTGCACAACAAAGTATAATTCATGGCTGACATGGTTTCCGATGTGCTTGTCTGGCATGCCCTTGTCTTATGAGCATACTAAAAACATTCAGTTCTGAGTCAGCGCCCATGTTGTCTGAATCATTGTCCTTGGTTCATTCCGCACCACCTCGCCGAGCTTGCTGCTTAGATACAGTATGCTTCTCGAGCCGTCATCTTGTAAAGCAATCCGTTCAACTTTTTCTCTCTGAAGATGTTGGCCCATCACGTGACCCTGCATTCGGCGGAGTCGGCCCTAGCTGTGTGCTTGGTTCACGGTAGGTTTTAATCGACGCGCACTCTTTCGGGTCCTTTGCCATCTGTAGGGCAGGCGCCAATCGTCGCCGCCGGCTCTCGAGCTGTACATCCAACCTGCGCGCGCTGCAATGAACAGTTCACTTATTGAAGTTTTACAGAATACCCCCTTGCGTCACTGCGGCGTTCTGAAAGAACCAGGCGATTGTGCTCCTCTGAATGAGTCGATTTCGACCAGCCGCCAAACCAGGGTTAGCGAAGAGACGCTGCAGAAGTTTCAGCGTCCTACTAAAGCACACTGTTTCCTCCACCCGCTAGGTGGCTACGTTTTGTTATGGAGCTGCTGCTAGAATACGAAGTTTCAACGCCTGTCGCCTTGAAAATGCAGTGACCTCATTTTCCCATTAGTTCTACAAGATAACTTATGGTGGAGCTTTTGTAAATGGTTGCTATAGTGGGATACAACTTAAAAGAAGAACAGCAGTTGGCAACCAAGGCATACGGACCACGCGGGATTGCGTTAATGCGCCAGCCAACCACAGAAGCAAACAAAATCGTCGTCATGCGACGTTTTCAAAATGGCGTCATACTTTATCCCTACGGAGCGCCTGCTGTTCTTGGAGAGCCTTTTCATCGGCGGAAGCATTGAGGTGTGCAACAGACATGCACAAAATGCACGAAGTGTGAGCATTTCACTCTTCAAAAGTCCGCGGTACAATTCATTTCACTGCTGAACCCGTTTTACTCATGAAACTTCATTGCCAACTGTAGTGACGCTTGGCACTAGATAGTTGCAGCGAAGCAAGCGTTTTATTTAAGTTCAATAAAGAATCAAGGTTTCACCGTTCCACTGTAATAGACGACTGAGAACGTATACAACTACGAGCTTATAATTTTATTTTGTGGTTAACGCCTTGCTTAGCTAAGAAGGAAAGTTTGAAGTACGACCTATTTGGAGCCTCGCGGAGGAGCAATGGCTGGCAGTTATGAGGGCGTGGGCGGGGCTTCACTGTACGCTTCAGTTATATCCGACTATAGCAAGCAACTCGACTAGCCCCAAGTCCCATATACGGCATGCGAACAGCGAGAAAACGCACGAAAAAAGAAACGCGTACACGGTTGTCAGAATGTACTATAATTCGCACCGTCCAACACAGCGCAAAAAGCTCGTAATTTTATTGCGATAGCGATTACATGCACACTCCAGGAGCATCTCTGTCGTCGGCGTCGCTGTGGTGGTCCGTATAAAGTCCAATGGCGATAAAATCGCCGTCTCGCGCCGTACGCTGCATGTGCGAGTGAAAGAGTGCAAGGGCGTCCCGGCGGTCGCGGCTCAATTTTGTGCACACGACGGATGGAAGGGGGAGGAAGCGCGCCGCCTTTCGTCGCGTCAGGGAGATGTCAGGGAGGGCTTCGCGTTCTACTGCGGCCGCTACTGTTTTGGCGGCTTCTGTTCTTCTATTCTACGTTCTACTGTTTTGGCGACTTCTGTTCTATTGTTTCGGCCTTCTGTTCTACGTTCTACTGTTTTCGCGGCTTCTGTTCTTCTGTTCTACGTTCTACTGTTTTGGCGACTTCTGTTCTACTGTTTCGGCCTTCTGTTCTACGTTCTACTGTTTTGGCGACTTCTGTTCTACTGTTTCGTCCTTCTGTTCTACGTTCTACTGTTTTGGCGACTTCTGTTCTACTGTTTCATCCTTCTGTTCTACGTTCTACTGTTTTGGCGGCTTCTGTTCTTCTGTTCTACGTTCTACTGTTTTGGCGACTTCTGTTCTACTGTTTCGGCCTTCTGTTCTACGTTCTACTGTTTTGGCGACTTCTGTTCTACTGTTTCGTCCTTCTGTTCTACGGTCTACTGTTATGGCGACTTCTGTTCTACTGTTTCGTCCTTCTGTTCTACGTTCTACTGTTTTGGCGACTTCTGTTCTACTGTTTCGTCCTTCTGTTCTACGTTCTACTGTTTTGGCGACTTCTGTTCTACTGTTTCGGCCTTCTGTTCTACGTTCTACTGTTTTCGCGGCTTCTGTTCTTCTGTTCTACGTTCTACTGTTTTGGCGACTTCTGTTCTACTGTTTCGGCCTTCTGTTCTACGTTCTACTGTTTTGGCGACTTCTGTTCTACTGTTTCGTCCTTCTGTTCTACGTTCTACTGTTTTGGCGACTTCTGTTCTACTGTTTCGTCCTTCTGTTCTACGTTCTACTGTTTTGGCGACTTCTGTTCTACTGTTTCGTCCTTCTGTTCTACGTTCTACTGTTTTGGCGACTTCTGTTCTACTGTTTCGTCCTTCTGTTCTACGTTCTACTGTTTTGGCGACTTCTGTTCTACTGTTTCATCCTTCTGTTCTACGTTCTACTGTTTTGGCGGCTTCTGTTCTTCTGTTCTACGTTCTACTGTTTTGGCGACTTCTGTTCTACTGTTTCGTCCTTCTGTTCTACGTTCTACTGTTTTGGCGACTTCTGTTCTACTGTTTCGTCCTTCTGTTCTACGTTCTACTGTTTTGGCGACTTCTGTTCTACTGTTTCGTCCTTCTGTTCTACGTTCTACTGTTTTGGCGACTTCTGTTCTACTGTTTCGTCCTTCTGTTCTACGTTCTACTGTTTTGGCGACTTCTGTTCTACTGTTTCATCCTTCTGTTCTACGTTCTACTGTTTTGGCGGCTTCTGTTCTTCTGTTCTACGTTCTACTGTTTTGGCGACTTCTGTTCTACTGTTTCGTCCTTCTGTTCTACGTTCTACTGTTTTGGCGACTTCTGTTCTACTGTTTCGTCCTTCTGTTCTACGTTCTACTGTTTTGGCGGCTTCTGTTCTACTGTTTCGTCCTTCTGTTCTACGTTCTACTGTTTTGGCGACTTCTGTTCTACTGTTTCATCCTTCTGTTCTACGTTCTACTGTTTTGGCGGCTTCTGTTCTTCTGTTCTACGTTCTACTGTTTTGGCGACTTCTGTTCTACTGTTTCGTCCTTCTGTTCTACGTTCTACTGTTTTGGCGGCTTCTGTTCTACTGTTTCGTCCTTCTGTTCTACGTTCTACTGTTTTGGCGACTTCTGTTCTACTGTTTCATCCTTCTGTTCTACGTTCTACTGTTTTGGCGGCTTCTGTTCTTCTGTTCTACGTTCTACTGTTTTGGCGACTTCTGTTCTACTGTTTCGTCCTTCTGTTCTACGTTCTACTGTTTTGGCGACTTCTGTTCTACTGTTTCGTCCTTCTGTTCTACGTTCTACTGTTTTGGCGACTTCTGTTCTACTGTTTCGTCCTTCTGTTCTACGTTCTACTGTTTTGGCGGCTTCTGTTCTTCTGTTCTACGTTCTACTGTTTTGGCGACTTCTGTTCTACTGTTTCGTCCTTCTGTTCTACGTTCTACTGTTCTGGCGACTTCTGTTCTACTGTTTCGTCCTTCTGTTCTACGTTCTACTGTTTTGGCGGCTTCTGTTCTTCTGTTCTACGTTCTACTGTTTTGGCGACTTCTGTTCTACTGTTTCGTCCTTCTGTTCTACGTTCTACTGTTTTGGCGGCTTCTGTTCTTCTGTTCTACGTTCTACTGTTTTGGCGACTTCTGTTCTACTGTTTCGTCCTTCTGTTCTACGTTCTACTGTTTTGGCGGCTTCTGTTCTTCTGTTCTACGTTCTACTGTTTTGGCGACTTCTGTTCTACTGTTTCGTCCTTCTGTTCTACGTTCTACTGTTTTGGCGACTTCTGTTCTACTGTTTCATCCTTCTGTTCTACGTTCTACTGTTTTGGCGGCTTCTGTTCTTCTGTTCTACGTTCTACTGTTTCGGCGACTTCTGTTCTACTGTTTCGTCCTTCTGTTCTACGTTCTACTGTTTTGGCGACTTCTGTTCTACTGTTTCGTCCTTCTGTTCTACGTTCTACTGTTTTGGCGGCTTCTGTTCTTCTGTTCTACGTTCTACTGTTTTGGCGACTTCTGTTCTACTGTTTCGTCCTTCTGTTCTACGTTCTACTGTTTTGGCGGCTTAGTTCGCGTTGATGCGAGCGGCCGCAAGAAGGTCAATTTACTCGCTGCTGCTGCCGCGCTTATTCGCTGCGTTGTTTTGACAGCGAGTTCCCGCAGTCATCGAGGGAGATTTTTTCATGTTTGGAATTAATGCCATGATTGTTAACTTAGTTAGTATGCCTCTGGAATGATAGAAGGACGACGTGTGCAGTAGTTGGCAGCGAAAATAGTGACAGGCATATTAAGTATGGCGGAATCAATCTCTGTGTCCAAGCTAAAGGGCGCAGGAATGCAGTCGGCCACATATGCTCGCAGGTCCCGGAATGTTTTGTCCCAGACTGTACACACACGTCCATCCCGACCCACATGCCATACTTACGCACACTATACCGTCATCGTATCGAGAATAAGTGAATGGGCACACACTTGAGCCAATGCGCCGAAACGTGGGTGACGGCCACTACGCAGGCAACAAACGATTGTTCGAAGCTGAACGTTGTGTGACTTTACGGACCGTCGTCCGTAGAGTGAGCGAGCGACTATAGCGATAATACGTCTTTGCCAAAAGCTATTAGAAAGTACTGAGCATCTATGTTCCAAGCCTTTTGCACAGCAAGAACCAGTCTGTCTCAATTGAGGACATCCGCGAGTGATCAAGCAGTAAATAAACAATCAGATAGAGACCGCACAATGGAACGTTAGTGAGTCAGAAACATAACAAGCCGCTACTTCAAGGTAATTGGCCAATAAAAAAGAGAGAGCAAGACACATTGATCCTGATTTTATTTGCAAACTGAATGTTTTGACAACTTGGAATAGATTTCTAGCACCGCTTCTATCTAGTGCAAGCACGGAATACGCTGCTCGCGCCGTTTAAGCAAGGCTTAATGAGCTCCGAAAGCGCTTACATTGTCCCCCGAAGCCGTGGCCGAAGCTTCGTGTCGTCCACCCAGTCAGCGCCTACGATATCCGTCGAAACAAGTTGGATGAGCTGCGCCGGCGTCATGCACCTTTGTAAACACGGAGCCAAAGGCAGCTGAGGCAAGCAATGGACGCTTTACCACGTGATCAAACATGGCGGCGCCCACAGGATCACCGTGAAAAGGGTATATAAAAACCACCTGTTCTCCTTTTTTTTTGCACATTGTGGATAAAGCATGCCACGTTTAAAACATGTGGAAATATCAGCTTTTCTTCGAGGACTCGAAGGAAAAATTAAGCGGGAATCATACATAGCAGGATGCTTGTTTTTGCCACTACCTGTAAGGGCACATTCACACCGGCGACTGACAGTGGTCGCGCGACCAAGTTGGTCGCAAAGCGACCAGTCGCAAATGGTCGCAAATGGTCGCCTTTCTTGAAAAGCGACCATTTTGGGCCAGTCGCTCTCTGCGCGATTTTTCAGTCGCGCGACCGTGGTCGCAAAACTGATAAACCAGTCAGCGGCGCACCGGAAGTGATCTTTCGTGTGTCTACATCCGGCCTCCTCCGGCGTCGCGTTCAAATTCCGCGTAGATTCCGAGAGTTCTCGCTGAGAACCATAATCTCCGGGATTGCGACTTGCGGGTCGCGCTCAGCCGGGCTTGCCGGTGTGAACATCAGTCGCCTTGGGTCGCTTTTTGATTGCGAGTCGCAAATGGTCGCGCGACCTCCTCAAATCGCCGGTGTGAATGAGCCCTAAGCCTGCTGAGATGTGCTGCTGGGTACACTTGTTGGTTCGCTGTGTCGGTTAAATGGTGCGACGCGCGTGGGTGACCGCGATGTATGAGTATCTTGAAGTGCACTAGGCAGGCAGTCTTCAGCCTTATCACGCTACGAGGCCAGAGAGGGGCGAATTTTTTTTTGCTGATCTAGCCGGGCTCCATCTCATGATGCTCGGTGCTGTCGCTTCGAAGAACGGCTTCCTGCAAAAAGCATGACATCTGTGGCTCTTTTCTTTGGAATACAATGTAGTATGTGTTTAGCCAGAGGAGACGGCATCACGATTACGTCACGGCGTTCTGCTGGGGGAATTTTAAGGCGGCTTCGCCACCCGTCTTCCGTTTTTGCGTCTTCTTCGAGCTTCTACCAAGTGCCTTCTCGCGGTAAGAGTGGGCTTTTTTGGTAATGTTCATGGAAGAGTAACTTACTAACGCAGCTCAAGTAAGTTTTTTTTTTATATAGTGCCCCTTAAGTAACGACTTTACGAAAGCATATCGCTTCACAAAGATCCCACTGCATGCCTTGGGTATGCATAAATGTTAGTAACTCTTTCTCCGTTCTCTCGCAGCCACTACGGAGACGACCGCGGTTCCGCGATCGAGCTGGAACCCCTGACAGGAGAACCGTCGACGAATGCCGGCTGCCTCGCCGAACCCGAGACGGACAGTGATTGAAAAATAGACTGCTTCATTCCAACGTAACCTTGCAGTGGACGTTGTGCTGAAACCGCCTTCGCAATTTCGCGAGCCCCATGGAACGTTAGGGCGCCTGATCTTTGTACGCTGTTTTGCGCGCTCATTTTTGCCGGGTCTGTTCGTCGGTTACGCGGTTTGTTCGGGAATTCGTGCCGCGTTTAAAGTAAAACGCAATTGAAACTGAAAGCTTCCCGTGTTTGCTTCGCATCCCCGAGCACGGTATACCGCTTGTTTCACGTAACTAAAAACCAAAATTTAAATTAGAATGTTGTATTTTAAGCAATTATAACACCTAAACTTTTGCATAAATAACCGCAGTAACCTAACTGATTGCACGTGACAAATAGCCCGAGTAACTAAAGAATGCTACGAACAATATGACGTTGGCCTCCTAAAGAGAACCACTTTATTTAGATGATTTGGTTCTAGTCACGTGACACGCAAGATATACGCTCTCTGAGGGAGACTAGAGTTCCTTCCTCATTAAAGATTATGCTTCCGAGAGACAGAAGATTTTCGCTTTGACTCAATTCTGTTTCAGTGAAGGGCCGCTAAAAAGAAGCACCAGGTCGCTTCAGGTGGGTAACTTCGCTGTGGTAACTGGCGCGTTGCCTGCTTTATCAAGGCACCGTAACGGATATACTCTGAAATTAATACCGCATACACCGTCGTAAAAATGGTGGACGATGTTCAATTGCTTCCGAATCGAAAGTCAACCGAAGGCAACAAACCGGTGGAAACGCAAGTCAATTTCTTTCTTTCTTTTTTATTGCTTCACTTCAAAAGATGGCTGACGCAGCTACACTGTAAAATAATTTACCCCCTTAAAAGTGAAAAAGCGTGTAAATGCGCCTACAACTCACACACATAGGGTGTTCTTTGTATAACGGACACCCTACAGGTGGGAGTTATAGACACATTTACACCACTTTTTCACTTTTAACGGTGTAAATTATCTTACAGTGTACGCTGAAACTCTCATGTTCAGCGTTCGCAGCCATAGTACAGACGACCCGCAGTGGTTGCTCAGTGGCTATGGTGTTAGGCTGCTGAGCACGAGGTCGCGGGATCGAATCCCGGCCACGGCAGCCGCATTTCGATGGGGGCGAAATGCGAAAACACCCGCGTACTTAGATTTAGGTACACGTTAAAGAACCCCAGGTGGTCGAAATTTCCGGAGTCCTCCACTACGGCGTGCCTCATAATCAGAAAGTGGTTTTGGCAGGTAAAACCCCATAATTTAATTTTTTTAGTACAGACGCCCGAAAAACGTAACGAATAAAAGCATAAGTGCACGCCTTCATTCCGCACTGACTGCGTTTTGCCTTTGCTTGCGCACTGTCAGGATCGACGGAGTTGCTGTTTCGTTTATCGTCAACCAGAAAAAAAAAGAAAACAGAGAGAGAGAGAGAAACTCGTGTTTTGAAACGAACGCTCGTTGCAAAACCAACCGACCCCTCGCATTCAACACCGAGAACTGTTTGCGACTTGATAGAACACGCGCTTGCGCGTACACGGATAGAAGACTTCCTCCTACGCAGATACCCAAACCTCTCTCGCGCGCGCGCAATACCTCCGTCACGGGATCTCTACCGGGGGACTCCCTCCGAAAAAACTTAATGAATGCGCATGTGTTTACTCGATAGATCCTTTATTTTATTACCGCCGCAATCGTTTGTCTTTTTTTTTTTCCGAAGTTCCCGTATATGCGAAAGCCAAACGCTTCGGCGTAGCGGCTTAGCCAAGCATCGCGCAGGTGGTCGTCTTAATTGACCCGCGGTCTCACGCGGTCGATGTCACCTCACGAGGAAGTCCGTATCGCGCGTTACACAATTTTTTCTTATGAAATCGCGCGAAACGCGCGAGTTGAAACGGACATGCGCTGGAAGGCGATGACGAAGTGCGCCGTAAGAAAATAGTGGTCTTCTTTCGACGTCGATAAAATGGGACCGCAGAGAGCATTGCGCTGCGTTTTGCTTCTTTCTTGGTTACGATAACGCGCACACTTTGAAAGGATGCGAGTAGTTGTTAGGTTGAAGTTCTTATGTCTTTTTCGATAAGGTTTGTGAATTTTCTTTAAATATTTTTTTGGTATGCAATGAAGTATATATTACACGTAAGAGGCGAGAATGGGGGTTGGGGGCTATTGATCGCTGCATAAACGCAACAAGGGTAAGAAAGACAAGTCTACTTATTAAACGTGTTCCAGCGTTAAGCAAGGCTTGGCGTAATTCGCGAAGGATTTGCAAGATATGACAGCTGACGTCGAATTTCCATGCGTGCGTTTCGTGAGAGTAATCATTTGTGCAGGTAAAGGTAGTTGCTGTTCGGTGTCCGTGCCCTGCGTACATCGATCGTGTTTGCATTTGAATCATCCTTAGCGCTGCAACCGTGTTTCACGAGGCCAGTAACCAACTAGATCAGCTTTCAGCGTTATAGTAACGAGTCTCCTTGTCGAAACGTTGGTTCGAAAGGATTTCTCCCAAAAGTCGCCCTCTTGCAAATTATGTGTCTCTCCCAAAGCAGACTTAAACCACATCATGTGGGGGTGCCCTGAGCACCCCCTTCCCCCTTTCCTCAAGCAATTCATATCTAGTGTGGAGCAGTGCGAGGCTGCCTTGCGCAGCTCCAGGCCCGATCTTCAGGAGGCCGTCCTGGATTGGGCTGAGAGGATAAAGGAGGCCTACTGCAAATAGTTCATCCCCCTACCCTCTATTACATTGCCCCCTTCCCTTTAAAGAGGGATAAATAAAGTTTTTCATCATCATCATCATCATCATCATCACCCCAAAGGTCGTGATTGAAACACATCGGTTAGGGAGCACTGCTCCCTGCAAAGCGTGCTCAGAAGAACTACTTAGTTCGTTCCTTTCTCTTGCGTTCTTTTTTTTTATCTGTCTTCCCCCATCTTTCTAATCGTCTCCATAAAAACCGATTCTGATTGTGATCCCCTAACCGGGTAAGGCCTTGGTTAACCTTCCTGCCTTCGCCTCGATCTCCTTCTTGGGATTCAAAGCAGCGCGTAGCGCAGAAGATGCCTTAAGAATCAAAGCATTGCATCCTTCGCTACTCGACTGTTGTACCTAATTACATGGCTTGAATTACAATGCACGCCGCACTGCCCCCTAAAAGATTATGGGGTTTTACGTGCCAAAACCACTTTCTGATTATGAGGCACGCCGTAGTGGAGGACTCCGGAAATTTCGACCACCTGGGGTTCTTTAACGTGCACCTAAATCTAAGTACACGGGTGTTTTCGCGTTTCGCCCCCATCGAAATGCGGCCGCCTTGGCCGGGATTCGATCCCGCGACCTCGTGCTCAGCAGCCTAACACCATAGCTACTGAGCAACCACGGCGGGTGCACTGCCCCGTCACTTTGCAAGCATGCAACTTGCCCCTTAAATAGAGCTACAAAAAAAAATATCGGTGTCGTAAAGAGTTAGAACTAAAGCGCCGCTGAAATTTGAACACGATAAGCATATGAACAACATGAAAGCAGTCATAATTCCTGTGGATGGCCTTTGCGTTTGATTGGTTGGGGTGAATGTTGGCGTTGTTTACAACACGCATGGAGGAAAAAAAAACTATTTATTTATTTATTTATTTATTTATTTATTTATTTATTTATTTATTTATTTATTTACTTACTTAGTTGCCTCACGGGCTCCCACAGGAGCATTGCTTGAGGGGAGGATACAGGCAGTTGGCAAAAAAAGAAAGAAAGGAGTAAAAAGAAATTATACATTGTTAGCGAGTAAACATGAACGAACAAATATCTAACAATATAAATAACGCGATAAAGGAAACAAAACGACTGTGTGAAGTAGCAAGAAAGAAAGGAGTACCAAGAAATTATGCAAATGGTAGCTGGTGAAGATGAAAGAACAAGTCTCTAACAATGTCAAAGCAATACAAAACAAACATTCAAACAAAACAAACAAACAAAAACTATACAACTTCGCAAAAAGTATTTACTTAGGTGCGCAGTATAGTTTAGTTGTAATGAATTATGGAAATAATATGCATAAGCGTGCTTTGAAGGATACAGGGTCAGGAATGTCAACTATGTCGTTTGGAAGGTGATTCCAATGCTGAATGACACGTGGTAACGCGGAAGAATTGAAAGCATTGGTTCGGCAGAAGATACGCGGGAAACTGAGATGATTGTGCAGACGCCGATATGTACGAGGTGGAGGAGTGAGCGGCAGGGTAGACGGGCTCGTGCTATGGCCTTTTTTGTGAAATAGACAAAGCAATGCTATGGCTCTTCGTGATTCAAAAGATGAGAGGGATAAAGATGACTTAATCCTAGTCACGCTAGAGTCGCGGTGATAATCTCTGACAATGAACGAGGCGGCGCGGTTTTGGACTGACTCGAGAGTCGCGATTAGGTAAGCTTGATGAGGTGACTAGATAGGGGCCGCGAATTCCGGTTGTGGCCTTACGAATGTCTGATAAGCGATTTGTCTGGTGAGGGCAGGAGCTTCGCGAAGGTTACGCTTAAGATAACCGAGCGTACGTGAGGCTTTAGCAGTTATTTTTTCGATGTGCGCAGACCATGACAGGTTAGGTGTAAGGAGAATGCCGAGGTACTTGTATGAGTTGGTGCGTGTGACGGGGTTTTTATCAAATGTATAATCGAAAGAGGGAAATGTTTTTTTTGCGGGTGAATGTTAATAGTTTGCATTTATCAGTGTTTAGGGCCATTTGCCAAGAAGGACACCAGTTAGTAATACGTTAAAGATCTTGTTAGAGTGCGACGTGATCGGAAGGTGAGCATATTTGACGATAGATCACACAATCGTCTGCGAACAAGCGAATGGATGACGTTGTTTCGGATGGCAGGTCGTTAATATAGATCAGAAAATGTAATGGTCCGAGTACACTTCCTTGTGGTACACCAGGTGTTATATAGCTGATACTGGAAATAAAGTTATCGACGACGGTGAATTGCTTACGGAATGACAAGAAATTTCTTATCCAAGATACTGTTAGGGAATCGATGTTTAAGCATGAAAGTTTAGCTATGAGACGGCAATGAGCAACGCGATCGAAAGCCTTAGCGAAGTCTATGAAAATGTAATCTGTTTGTGGGCCCTTATCCATGTTTAGGAAAATCTCCCTAGTCAATTCGAATAGTTGCGTTTCACATGGTAGTCTTTTTCTAAAACCGTGCTGATGTTTAAAAAGAAACTTGTTAGTTTCCAAGTGATTCGCTACCTTTGAAAAGATTATGTGTTCTAGTAACTTACCGGGAACGCTTGTTAGTGATGTTGGGCGTCAGTTGTTAACAGCGCTTTTATCGCCAGACTTAAAAAAAAAGGTATAACTTTACCGACCTTCCAGTCATACGGAACTTCCCCTGTTGAGAGGGACTGTTGAAACAAGCAAGAAAGTACTGTGCTAGATGGTACCACTGTATAGTTTAAAATTTGAGTTTATACCATCTATGCCGGAAGAAGTTGACATCTTGAGGTTGTTGATCAGCTCAGCAACACCAGTGGTTGTTATACTGATGGGGGCCATGTATGGATAATCGAGTTCGATGGGTGTTGGTATTTTCGAATGGTCTTCCTTTGTAAATACGGCCGTGAAGTGATTGTTAAAGATAGATGCTGAAAGCTCTCGTGCAATCGGCAAGTCATAACTATCAAGTATTTGTGAAATGTGGGCATCTTTAACGGGAGAGATCGCTTTCCAAAATTTTTTGGGGTTGTTTTGAAGCAGTGATTGCAGATCGCAAGAGAAATACTTTTCCTTGGCTTGACGCAGTGCATTACAGAACGCTACATCACAAGACTTATGTTTGCTCCAAGATACAGGCGTGTCCACATGTTTGACAGTCCTGTAAGGACGCTTCTTTTGATTTTTTAGAGTACGAAGAGCTTTACTGAACCGTGGTTTCGATGAGTTAACGCGGAATGAAACCTTTGCTATATGCGCACGTGCTAATCCCATTAACTTTTCTTTGTACAGGCACCAATTCTCGCTCACTGTCCGCTCAGAAAAATTTGCTAAGAATGACGACGTGAAGCATTCCAAACCACTGTTAATAGCGCTGACGTTTGCTCTTTTGTAATAAAATACTTGTTTAGTTTTCAGGGGACGTGAGCATGAAGGTGTATGAACTGTGAATTGCAATAACCTGTGGTCATTGAACCCAATCCGCAAAAGTGATAGTGTTAACCCTCTCGGGCGCGGACGATAGAACAATATGCAAAATGTTATTGATACGAGTAGGTTGGTCTGTTAATTGCACAAGTGAAAAAAGCAAATGTTCGTTGAACGAACTCACAAGATGGCCGTGATTGGCCTCGCAAGTTTTGCCAGTCAATGTCCGGAAAGTTAAAGTCCCCAAGAAGAAAATTTTCAGCTTCGTTATATTTGGATCGAATAGAGGTAATGTTATCGTGCAATTCGGAAAATGAAATTGTAGGAGCTATCGGGTGGTCTGTAGCATACACCATAAATTGTATTCGATCGGGGAAATGATACGCAGACCCGCAGAATTTCGAGACTCGAAGGCATCGGCCCAAGAAATGACGTTATATGTTTTTTTTTGTTTTTTTATGGCGAGCAATACCCCGCCACCTCTTCTGTCGTCCCTATCTCTGCGATAGATAGTGCAAACATTGCAATGGGGTAGAACTTCGCCATAGGTAATTTCAGAGCTGAGCCAAGTTTCCGTAAGTGCCAATATATCGCGTTCACGGTCATCTAAGTATGACGAAATTTCACTGCGTTTTGGAAGAATGCTGCGAATGTTAGTTAATGATATGTATAGGTGCGAGGGCATGATAGGCTCATGTGGTTACTTGGTTTTTTTTCTTAAATGCACATGTTCCCAGTCTAGGTCTTTGCTATCGGGGTAGGGGAACTACAGCGGCAGACGCTGCATCGTATGTGTACATATTGTTATCGATTCTTAGTTCATCGAGGGTTAGTTTAAATTACGCGTTCTTGATTTTTACGAAGTCAATAAGTTTGCGCCGTGCGATACGAGTTTGCATAGAAAAATCCTCGCGAACAGCAAAATTTGTATTCTTTAACATATAACGACAGAAAGCTGTGCTAGTTGGTAAGGATTCATGTTCGTGTTGTCTACTTCTCTACTCTTGTGTCCTGTCTGCACGCCTCACTTCTATTTTGCTTGAACTTGTAGTTTTTTTTTTCTATTACGCGCTGCTTATCTTTAAAAATGTGAACTTGACTATGACAGGTCTATTCTTCTCATCGTTGTATTGGCCGAGGTGATTCGCGCGGTCTACTTGAGCTGGATCGATAGTGATACCAAGGTGGTGGTCACATACGTCAATGATTTTTTATTCTGATGACGACCATGACTCGCTTTTGTCATTTGCGATGCCAAAGAATAGCAAGTTACAGCGGCGAAGTCTATTTTCTGTGTCTTCACAGCGCGATTGTATTGTTTTTAGCTGCGTGAAAATGCCTTTAGCTATGTTCAGTGATTCGGGCGATGTATTGTTGACCGAACTTTTCACTGAAACAATATCGACTTCTACAGCCCGGAGCCAAGTCGACAGCTGCTTTAGCTCCACATCAACTGACGCCTGCCAATTGTTTAGTGCCCGCAGGTCATTACGAATCTCGTCCTGGCCGGATTCAATACGTTGCAAAGTTGCGAGAACGTTATCCAGCACATCCGGCCCGGGGTTTGATTCTATATCACCGGATAAAAGTAGGCGCAACCGACATATGCATAAAGAAAACAAGTTTTTGTCACGCTTCAGTGACGACAGTAGCTAGGACAGTAGCTATAGGAGGTAGATGACGTCCTTCAGGCCGCCTACGCACACCAAATCTCCGTGAAGCAGTCCCCTTCGTTCTCATCTATTACCAAGTACCTGCGGTCGGTGCACTTGGTCCGGGTCCAGTGCGCCTGGTTCCCAGTGGTTTTTAATCGACGCGAGCTGGTTGGAGCCCTTTGCCAATCGCTCTACGAACGCTTTCTCCCGGTATGCTAGTGCAAATTCGGTCGTTTTGTTCCAACGTATACGGTTAATGTCTTCATTAGGACGTGCGAATGCGGTAGCTGCACGTTTATGCGGTGCTCGTTGCCTTTGCGAACGAGGGCGGAGGAATACACCAAAAACCTGCCCTAACATGATCACGTGTTGTGCCGACCTTTTGTTCCTGGCTTCAAGTTAGATAAGCTGACCGAGCCCCCACCGAGTTGTTTTCTTCCTCCGTGATTTACAGGATGTAGGCCTACCAATGTGACGTCACTGCTCAAAGTGAAAAGGCAGTTGTTATCCCAGAGTCACGTTCGTTCAAGATTTCAGCAGGCTTAGACAAACGCGTTGCCGTCTGCTTGAGGGCTTGAGATTTGATCCTTGTGCGCTTCACCGTGTCGTCTGCTACAAGTGTACCTCAACAAAGTGCTTTCTTGGGCATCGTCAGGCTACGCATATGATGCAATGAATGGCACGTTGAGCGCAGCGCGGAGAAATACTATTCCGTGCCCCCCGTTAGCATGAAGATCTCGAGCGTATACACATGCACCAGTTCTATATAGGCTTGTAGCTCTCCGCGTAGTGAAACTATGTATTACACCTGCGGCATTGGCGCTGGAAGTTTCTTGATCGGGCATGTTTTCCCATTGTGCCAGACGATCGTTAGCGTCTGCCGCTGCAGACGGCACCGACGCCATGGAATTCACTCACCCGCTCACAATTAGGATTTCAGAGCACGCGCATCGGCCTGCTGGCTTAAGGCGCGCGCGCTTTGAGATTGTTTTCTTGCGCTCTCTGGGAGGGATCACGTGCTTCCGCGTTCGCCAAGATGTGCGCGTGCTTTTTAGTGATCATTTATCTCTTGCACGTGCAGCCGGGATTGCGTGGCTTTTTTCCTCCGATCGATACCTCCGATTGTTGACTTCGGTCATCGCATGCGAAAGGTCAGCTTAAGACCAGTTGGCATGGACTTCTGTTCTTAATTCTTTTTCGTTATCTTCCTTTATTTTTTCTCAAGCGATTAGGCAAAACGAGTTTGCTAAATTTCATGCCTTCTTTCTTTCTTCTGGTTGTTAGCGAACGGGAGCTTCCGTTGGGGAGATGATAAAAAAAAAGATATCATCTAACTTGCCACCTGACTAGCGTTCCTATGCGGCTCCCAATCCTCTCTGTAGTTTGATTACGCCGTAAGTGAATGTCGTTTCGTGATACCCAACCCTTGTTTTGGCGCATTGTACGCAGCGTCATTTGCCAGAAGCTAGGGCTGTTGCGCGCTAATATTTTGCGCTGCCAGTCTGAGCAATCATTTTTACTATTGCAAAGCATAATTTGGCTTTTTCCATTGAAATTTGCGGTAAGTGTTTAGGTTCGCATCTCGCATCGGTTTCGGGTACCTCTCAATAATAATTTTTAAAAGAGAACTCAGGTGACCGATTGTGGGATCGAAGCGCGGCCCCCTCCACAAATATCCGGTGTTGTTCTTACCACAAAGCTACGCATTTGTTGTTGTTGTCGTCGTCGTCGTCGTGTTGTTGTTGTTGTTGTTGCTGTTGCTGTTGTTGTTGTTGTTGTCGTCGTCGTCGTCGTCGTCGTCGTCGTCGTCGTCGTTGTTGTTGTTGTTGTTGTTGTTTCGCGTTTCTTACACGCAGAACGGCGACGGGCCCAAGGTACAAACGTTTCTTTTTCTTCCACATATGTATTCACTTCAAACGTATCCGTATGCAGCTTGAAAAAAGAACCTGTTCACACGTGCCCTTACTGGCCATGTTTCTTACTAAACCCATTTTTGTACGCCTTGATCTGTGAGAGCATTGTATTGGGTTGCATACAGGGGGACACATAGCTGCTAACTTTCTCGATTTTTCAGGGAGGCTCCCGAATTGCAACCAATGCACCCGCTTGCGCGGACACAAAGCTCCCGAAAAACTTATCTGACCGCTCAGCGAAAGAAAGAATAGTAAGAACAAGAGAAAGAAAATAGATAAATATATGCGGATTCCACGCACTGTGGGAA
This sequence comes from Dermacentor albipictus, assembly GCF_038994185.2. Classification (NCBI taxonomy): domain Eukaryota; kingdom Metazoa; phylum Arthropoda; class Arachnida; order Ixodida; family Ixodidae; genus Dermacentor; species Dermacentor albipictus. Next base: position 111,602,707 of record NC_091828.1, read on the forward strand.
TCGATGCACGCGAAGCTTTGTGCGCTGTTTTCTTTGATTGACGATGATTAGCGGTGACCTTGGCAGTGAATGTGTAATTTCCTCAGCGTTTAGTCCAATGCGAGAGTGGGAAGCTGATGTTAAACGTTACCTTGCGTATAAACCACTGCTGTTTGTCTGCGTAGTCCACCGGACACACAGGGAGACGTGCTTGCTTGAGGAGTTGTTGTGCGTCATTGCTGATAATCTCTCAGAGGGTTGACCATCATCATTGCCTCACATCGCACATCGCATCGTGGCAGAAGTGTTGAACTTTAATTGAACTGTGGGATTGTACGTAATTCGATTAGTTATTATAATTGTGCGTATACATTGCATGCCGTCTGCTCGCCGTCTGCACCGCGTTTCGCTGCATAGCGAAGACGCTCCTGTTCCGCGCGACGCATTCCTCCGGGCCTGGGTGTCCTCGACGCTGACTGCTCGCTTTGACGCCATTTTGCTGGCGCGCGTGTACGTCTTCCGTCTGCATACGTGGCCAGCACTCTCTTGAGACGCCAGCTCCAAGCCCTTTCTTCAGGCTATGGACGATTGTAATTTCTTTACACTACCACAGCCTAGCGTTTCTGTCACATAGGAAAGTATAAACACAGCACAGGACATACGCACAGGTTGTGCAACGCTGCCGCGGCTGCGCCGGCCGTGATGGATGGATGGATGGATGGATGTTATGAGCGTCCCCTTTGGAACGGGGCGGTGGGTTGCGCCACCAAGCTCTTGCTACTATACTGCCTAATATTCTACCTAGGTTAAACAATGAAAAAAGACACAAAAAAGCACTATGTACTACCACGCCCAAATTTTCTGATCCCCTATTGCGAACTGTGCTTTTGTACGTCTCCGTCTTTTGTCGTTTCCCTACTTTTCTTCCACCAATCCTCCAGTCGCCTCTTACTAATGTCTATTGCGGACATGTTTGCTTTACCACTGCTCCCTCTGAACCCAAGGGCTTCAAGGAGGCCAGTGGTGCCTAAATCGACCGCTGGGTAGACGTCTTCACATTCTAATAAAACATGCTCCGTAGTTTCCCTAGCTTTACCACAGCACGCACATGCTTCTTCTTACTTCTTATATCTCGCTTTATAGGTGCGTGTTCTAAGGCATCCTGACCTCGCTTCGAAAAGTAATGAGCTTCCCTTTGAGTTATCATAAATGGTTTCTTTCCTGATTTCGTTTTTTTCCTCTTAAGTAGTTACTCATGGCAGGTTTCTTTTCCATTGCCGCCACCCATGAGATTAATTCAGCTGCTCTGACTTTCCGCTTGACCTTTGTTGTTGTGTTGTCCACCCTACAGGCCGCATACTTGCTGGTAAGCTTCCTAGTTCTTTTCCTCCGCTGTGAATCAATGTTTTTCCTGTACAGATACCTGAACACTCTCCCAGCCCATTTACTTTCTTCCATATTCCTCAACCGTTCTTCATACTCAATTTTACTCCAAGCTTCCCTCACTTCAAAACTGGCGAGCGCGGTGATGGATGGATGGATGGATGGATGGATGGATGGATGGATGGATGGATGTTATGAGCATCCCATTTGGAACGGGGCGGTGGGTTGCGCCACCAAGCTCTTGCTACTGATGCGCGCGGAGGTAAGCGCCATCTGCTGGTGTGGCAAGAAACTCAGCGGCGAGCGCGGCAAGACCATCGCGGCACCCGGAAAGTAGGAAGAAGAGGCCAAGAAAGCTTCGCTGTGAAAGAACGAGTCACGCTGCACAGCCGCATCGTAATTTCGGTAGCTAGCCGAAGTAAGATTCCAATCCAAGCCACTTGTGGGTAGCAACTTTTGTCCTGACTCACTTAGCTTCCGGTCGACACAGTCGTTGAGGAGTGCGCGCGATGCAAAGGTCAAAATATTATGGATTTGCATAATGGGCGGTTTTTTTTCAAGTCAGCTTCGCCTTCATAGAGACTTCTTATGCGGTGAAACGTATTAAGAGTGAAAAAGGCGGCACTGTCACGGGATATAGCACGTGTTTGCTTAATGATACGTGCCCGCACGCGCCATCTCCAGTGATATATAGTATGAGCACCGAGATGTCTAATAGCCGCATTGGCAGCCTTTCGGCGCTGTTTCTGACGTTGCTGTGGCCCAGAAAAGAAATGAAAAAGAAAGAAATATCGAATTTGTTGTTGTCGCCTCCTCGCCCACCTTCTGATTTGTCATCTTCAGTGTCCTTATGCTTCGAGTTGTCGATTAATTGGCCCTCGTACTGTGATTTGCTATTCTCTTGATTACCTCCGCGGACTTTCCGGGGCGACCGCCCCGGAAAGGCGTTGGTCGTAGGTTCGATCCCTGGACCTATGCTGATTTTTTTTCTTCATTTGTGAAGCCTTCTTTTTGAGGTACCCGTATGTGCTTTGGAACCTGTACAGGAACCTGTATGGACAGGAGAGCTTGCGTGCGCCGCAGCCACAGTTGAGGCGGCAGTATGGACGGCGACCATTCTGATAAGCAGGAGGAGGCCTGGAATCGACATCGGAACGAGATGAAGAGGAAACTAATCGCCCAGGAAACAGACGAACATCGCGCCGAACGACTGGCTAAACGCCGCAACATAGCTAGACAACCAGACTAACCTGGACTTGTAATCAAGATTAACCAAGGCTATCTATGCTATGCCAATTAGGTTTCGCTACGTATGTCATAACATAGCCGAGCTAAGCCACGGCCAATTTTTTTTTCCAGTTAGCGGTTACGCGGAAGTTCGAGATGAGTGTCCTCAATACCATTATTTTCCTGTTGCAGAACCCTTGTATTCTCACCTTCCTGCTGTTTGACCTCGAGATGTAAGCGGGTTTGTCGAAGTACGAACCCGGCGCGCCCCCCCTTGCAATTGTTTCCCTTCAATCCCGCCAGGGGCCAATATATACTGCCGGCACGCTTTGCGGCAGCGGTGACGTCATCACATTCATCAAGAAATCGGTCTCTTTTTTTCGACTCGTCTAGTAACATGCGTAATTGCATATCAATCACCAATCCGCAATGCACTATAGGTATACCTGATTCGCGGTTTGCACGTAATAGCCATTCAACGGCCGTTGGGCATCGATCACGTGCGCGCATTCAATGCTTACCGCGTACGCTCCAGGAAAGTTTTGATCGAGTGCAGAAACCTCACTATCAGTAACGCGCTGCGCACATTGTCCATCTTGCGGAGGTGTTGTTGGTCGGAGCACCGCCGCTGCGTAAGTGCATTGTGGAAGACTAAAGCCATCTACGTGGATGGATGCTTGCAGCCTACGTCATGCAATCGCCGCGATACATCAGGATAATAAAGTGGCGATTACATTTGCGGCGCTCACGCGACTGTCAATTTGACCGATCGGGCGGATCGAGCATCTATACCATTGATCAGCTAATGCGGCAGCCACTTCTTCCTTTGTTGCTGCCTTGTTTTGTCCTTGTCCGTGTGCTTTTCTCATTTTCCTTATTCTGCTTCAAGTAGCAAGAGTCGACTTCCTTGAAGAAAGTCGTCTTTTCTTTTTTCCGTTGGAATGTTTCCTATTGAGTTTCTATAGCACTCGATACACTTCCTTAGAAAGCGCATTAATTTCAGTCGAAGCATTTGTAAGAGGTTTGTGAGGTGCACCGGAGTTGATGCCTGTTTTTCAGAAGAAGTAAAATATTAACGGCAGCAGACAAGAGTAAAAGGGGCGATTATTACTGACTAAGTGAATAAATATATGAGGCCTACTGATGAACCGATAGTAGAATACGGGGCAGGAACATGGAGGTTAACAAGGAAACTTAAGAAGAAGTTGAACACATTGCAGTGAGGAATGGAATTTAAAATGTTAGTCGGAACGCCCAGAGACAAGAAGATAGCGGTGTGGATTAGAAATCAAGCGGGGTATAGCCATGTTCCAGTTGACATCGAGAGAAAAAAACAATGAATCTGCGCAGGCCATGTAATACGTGGTGCGAATAACAATCGACGGTCTAGCAGAGTCACATAATGGGTGCCCTGAAATAAAAAAGAGCGCCACCCAGGACGGCAGAGAGTTGCGTGGTGTGGTGAAATAAGGAAATTTGCAGGCGCAAGATGAGAATCAGCTGGCGTAAGACAGGGATAAAAGACTGATCGCTGTCGCCCTTGTACTGCTGTGGACGCAAATATGAAAAGTGTCGCTGCAGAAATTCCGATGTATTTCTACTGGCCCTGTCTCAGAAAACTCCTAGCAAAAGTTGTTGTAAAGATAAGTTATGCGATTATATAAATCTCTTTTTAGTAGACGTTCAGTTGAGACGCAAGTGAATGTTGTACATGATCTCTGCAGTGGTATACCGCTGTGCTGAGATTGCGGAATAGATGTTTATCAGCGCTCAAGGCGCTGTCCGGAATCGGAATCTTAATCTAAATCCTCGAGATGTCTCGAGGATATAGATTTAGAAGACGAGTGCGCAAGCATATATAAACGGATCTTGTAAGGACAACCTCATCGTGAACAAGAAACTTGTACATATCCTAAAACTTGAAGCTTTGTGGGATTGTGTGTGTGCTTCTTTTTTTTTTTTGACCTTGGTAAGTGACCTGTTGCACTTGGGTGGCGTTCACCCACTCAGACAGTGTTCTGTCGAACTCGCGATTACATTAGTTCCAGAGGTCATTGCCATCCCGCTTATTATTCTTTCATAACGCCGACCCTGCGCTCTTGCGGGATAAAACTAATGCACCAGTGTATATTTCCTCAGGCATATTGGGTACAAACATTTGGAAACTCCTCCTCTAGCTTCAGGACTCCAATACACATGAAAAGGTGCCCGGAGCACTGACAGGGCCCTTTTTATGCATAGCCACAAAGCTTTTCTGTGGCGAACTGTCCCCCAAAATGTAGCAGCCAGCATTTATTTAATATGCGTTATGCCAGTAGTACCTTTCTACGTTCAATTTGTGTGTTGAAGTTGCTGCTGAACATATATTTCCTGTCAACGATTTCAGTACGTCATTAAATTATTGGGTGAATATTGCGAATTTAGTTAAGGCCCTCGGTCAATACACGATGCAGGCAGTATACTGCACACTACTTCAGTACAAACGCATCAGTCAACGGTGGTTGTGGAGCCCACAAATGTGCCCCATATTCGCGGCACATTATGTGTTCGCAGCCGTCTTGTAGTGAAGGGCATTGGGTGGCCACATACCTCGGGGACCTACCCACGCTGGAAAGCAAAGTAAACGTTTCAAAGGTCTACTGCAACATGCACCTGAGGTAATTAAAACAGCTTTTGGCGGATCTTCCATTAAACATTTGTTACTGTGTTATCGTAGCATACTTCTCTACGTAAAACGCCGATGGGTACCTTGGGAACTTCATGAACACGAGGGACAATTCAAAACAAACAAGCCAATTATCCCTCTCCATCAAAAAAAAAAGCGCGAAGTTATAATTGCTCCTGTATCCAACCGTATGTGCACCGTAGAGTGATAATGGGAATCACTGCAGGGGACGGCTGAGCGAAGTTCTCGCAGACCGCCAACGAAGCGCGGAAACCCGCGTTCTCTGCGTACTGCCTCTATCGGTACCTGTTGCGTAAACTCCCTATCCTTGAACTCCCGCCGTTTTGTAATAATAGCGCGCCCCCTAGCGGCGTCCTCTAAAGAAGCCTTCTGTAACCTTCGGCTGCGTCAGTAGGTGGCTCTAGGCGCTTGAAGGTAAAGGCCGTTTTCTCTGCACAGTGGACTCCAAGATTACCCAACGCCGCAACCATCTCGGAGGCCGTTTCTGCACTCCAACCCTTCGCATTTAACTCGCAAGCTGGCGCTGTGGGTGTAAAGAAGCGCGTTCGGGCGCGTTTTAAACCGAATTTAAGGAATCCTAATGCCACGGTACCATAACCAAGCGTGCGCTTCGAACCGGTTTACAGTTTGTCAAGGATATCGTAATTGTCGTTAAGCGATGTTGCATCGCCACGCTTCCAACATTTGCTAGTGGCTGCTCTTGGCTGTGAACACTTGATACAGAGATTGTGCACCTCAGCCCAGCAGTTTTCGGAGACAGCGTCATAATAGACGTCATAATAGAATCATATTCTCGCAGCTCTGACATTTACTGCGGGATTCATTAGTGCAACGTCGTATTCTTAATGGAAAGTGTAGACTCCACTTTAATTCTGGCAGAACTGCGCTGGCTGCGACATTTTTCCTTTTGTTTGCAGCAGCAGCAGATTCTGGGCCCAGCAGACATTCGTGGGTGAGGTACCTAGTGGTGGTGCGGGGTAGTTTCTTGCCTATATATTTGTGTTTCCTAAACCAGAAGTGCTTACCGTTAAGCTCGGGTAAACGCTGAATACTTTAAGAGCCAGTATATAGTATCAATCACGCGATCTTCTCAGGCGCAGAAAAATTATTCGTATCATCCGAACTTTCGTATGACCTCAAACAGACTAAATCGCTGAGCTATTCCGCACTTTAAGCTTCATTTCTCGCGTCTGAGAAGGCCAAAAATTCACCAACTAACAGCGACATCATGGTAATACCCCGAGTATATTTGCACTCAGATGGCCTCAAGCATCATTGCTTGCCACAAACCCCAGCGGCGACGCCAAAATGACCTGAAATTGATTGTCGCGAAATCCCCGGGCTTTGTTTACAGCTCGCCCTTTTTTCTCGAGGATTCTTTGGCGCTGGGAAGGTCCGGAGTCTTTCGCAGATTTTTCTTTGCGCAAATGCGAAAAAAATAAAATCATTTGTAATCCATGACATCACACGGACATACCGACACTGGGGTTTCGGCGCAAAGTTCAGTAATTGAAACTGTGACCTTCGTTTTCTCTTTCATGATCAAAATATTATCGCAAAAATAAAGCAAATAGAGCTTTTTCTTTAATAATGCATCATCTGCGTTAACTTGTTGTTTCTTTTTAGTGTACACTCTTAGGCAAAGTTACACCCTTTGACTTGCCCCTTCTGCCACACAACAATAATCGTTATCTGCCTTGATGCGTTTCCTTTCTTTAACGCTGCGAGCCCGGTACTTTCCAGTAACGAACGGCACGCGCGTTATCGGCATAGAAAAGTTCACACCCTTTGGAGTGCCCCTTTTGATAACGTGCGTGCCATTCGTTACTGGAAAGTTCAGGGCTCGCAGCGTTAAAGAAAGGAAACGCATCAAGGCAGATAACGATTATTGTTGTGTGGCAGAAGGGGCAAGCCAAAGGGTGTAACTTTGCCTAAGAGTGTACGCGTAAGCGCGACATCACGTCATTCAATATTTGGTTCTTTTTGATTTCATGAATTGCTTAGCATCATTTGAGAACTTAACTCAGTTTGCGGTATGTATATATCTGTCCACAGCCTAACCTCTTTGGCGCCTAGGGCAGCCCATGGATGGTCAAATGAGTACGGCATCGGGCTACATTGCCGAGGGAACCGTGATCAAAACCCGCCGCGGTTGCTCAGTGGCTATGGTGTTAAGCTGCTGAGCACGAGGTCGCGGGATCGAATCCCGGCCCCGGCCGCATTTCGACTGGGGCGAAATGCGAAAACACCCGTGTACTTAGATTTAGGTGCACGTTAAAGAACCCCAGGTGGTCAAAAATTCCGGAGACCTCCACTACGGCGTGCCTCATAATCAGAAAGTGGTTTTGGCACGTAAAACCCCATAATTTAATTTTAACCGTGATCAAAACCAACCGTCGGACAAGCTTCGGTCACTGGGTGGGTAGAACGATGGTTGCCGCTCTTCAATGAAGCTTTCTGACTCCAACCTGGCCTCTTGAGTATGCGTAAATGGGTATCCGTCGCTCTTCAATAAACCTATTTAACGCCAACTAGGATCACGCGCTGGGCGAATTTCCAAAAAAATTTTTAAGTTTGAAGAAAAAAAATAGAAGCGCGACGTTTACAAATCCGTAGCTCTGCATCAAGAACCGATGTTGCAGCTCTGTAAAATCTGTTAGAGCATCCAAAGCGGTCAAATTTGGCATACGAATTTATATCTTACGTGAATTCTTACGTTGTTTAGACGGGTTTTGCCAAAGTCCTACTCACATAAGAACAGTATACTGCAGAGCTACGTATAATACATCAATTTTGTCCCCTTTAGGTGCGCTATTAGATACAATTTACAGAATCTTGATATATTTCTCATTGTTGAGTTACAGAGTTGGAAACTTGATAGTTTCGTTTCTTCCAAATGTGCAGTTTTCAACAAATTTTATTAAGACGTTGACGACCTCAATCGATAATTCGCTACTAGCAGTCGCCAGAGTTTAAGTTTTTTCTTTTAAATACAACAAATCTCATCAAATGTGGTGCAGTGGTTGCCGAGAAAGACGATTTCTCTTTTTCAATGTATTCAGATAGTAGCCCCCGAGCTAAAGCTTCCTCTAGTCTAATGGCAATGCGTTCAATAAATAAAAAAACTACATCGCATAAGAGCGCTACTCAAACCACGTGCATTATTTTCTGAAGAATCCCTAGTATCATTATACTTCGTTTTTATTCATAGTGATGTCATTAATGGTATTACTTCCTGGGGTAATACTAGCTAAGCACTTTCATCTTTCCTCTATTCTGCACATACGAAATCGGACCATTCGCATTATAACCCGAAGTCCTTTTAGCTGCAATGCCTTGCCACAATAACGCACAGACCGGATTCTAGAAGTTACAGATTCGTTAAATCATCAATAAGTGGTCCTATCCTTCGAATTACTAACAAAACGGACAGACAGACAAATAACTTTATTGACAAGGTTCTGGGAAGCCCTGCTCTAGGGCAGAGCTGAGAACCATTCCCACGTGGGGGCTGGTAGGCCGAGCCCACCCGCCGCATCAATCGTGGGCTCTCTGGATAGACCAAGTTTACCGTGAAAGTTCTGAGCTATGGATGGCAGAGCTCCATTCTTCTTCCGTGATGCGATTGGGTCCCTGTAACGAAGGGCATCACCAGAGCATGTGTTCGAGATTGCCAACAGCCCCACAGTCGGGGCAACTAGAGCTAAAAGCCTCTGGAGGGATCGTATGGAAAAGGGCCAGGTTTGGGTAGGACTTAGTCTGAAGCATGCGTAAAGTGAACACCAGAAGAGGTCTAGCCAGTTTGCTGAGGGGGCGAATAAGTCCTCCTCCCCAGGTGACAGTGCTGAGTGATATCGTGGAGAGTGTCCCGAAATTCGAGAACCCCGGACTCTGTGCTCACCCCTGCTCTCGTGCGGTGGGTTAGGGCGCGTGCTTGGGAGTGGGCGATGTCATTGATATTGGACAAAGAGTCAAGCTGGGGGTCGAGCTGTGCCGGAAACCACGTGATCGTGTGCGAAGAGATTATCTTGTTCTTGAGAATCTTGTTAGCTCCCTCGGGGATGGAACCTCAAGCGAAAGCCCTGAACCCCGATCTCGAATCAGTGAAGATTTGTGTACTGTTGTTGTAGCCTGTCACACGTGTGGCTCCTACCCACGATGGGGGATTGGCCAAGAAATGGGTGGATTATTCCAAATAATTATGGAGCATCAATTTTCTAATATCTATGGAATCAGCATTCAATAGTGTAGAATTACCTGTTAAAATAAAATCAGGAAGATCATATTGAATGGGTAATAAATAATTTATAAGTAAATACTGTTATGTAGGAGTGCTATAGAAACTGCGACCTGCTCCGCTCTGGATGGTGTTGAGCACTTCAGGGAAGCCGCATTCACCATCTGTCTATTGTGATCAACGAGGGCAACGGCGAAGTTAGACGACTGTTCATATTGGGCTGTGTCAACAAAACATGTCGAGTATCAATCGTCTTTGGCACTATTGAGGAGGTCGAGGGCTCTTGCCCTGCGTCTGCCTACGTTGTGTTGAGGATCAACATTACGGGAAAACAGTGCGACTCTTACGTTTTTCCTTTGATCTTCTGAGATTTGATATATCCTTTCTTCCATGAGGACAGGGTTGATCCTAAGAACCGCCAGGATCCTCCTTCCAGCAGGGGGTACAGGATAGACGGGCCAGTTGAGCCACCTCCTAGGCCTCGATTATCTCGTCCAATGTGTTGTGCACTCCTAATTGCATAAGGAGGTCTGTGCTCGCTCCTAACAGAATGCCTAGTACTCTTTTGATACTCTTTTCTGATTAGCATGTTCAATTTTTTTTCTTCGCGAAGTTATACCAGTTGTGTATGGCTGCCACATAAACTATATCACTCATGGGCAAAACGTGGAATAACTTGAGGATTTTGTCTTCCTGGAGGCATCCCCCCCCCTATTAGAGACTCTGTGAAGGGGCCTGATTATGTTGTCAGTCTTGGCTGTGAGCTTGTTGAGCGTCTTATAGTTACTGCTACTGGAGTCGATGAACATGCCCTGGACCTGAATGCTGTCTACTCTGGGGATGGTACAGCCGCTTTTAGTGTAGAGTTTGGTGTCTATTTCAGACAACGGTTTCCAGCATCTAGGTTTGGGACCTCTCCTGACTGGCCTGTAGAGAAGGAGCTCAGACTTGCTCGGGGAGCATCTAAGCCCGTATTTTCCAGGTACATCTATGTTTATCTACAGCCTCCTGTAAGCCTAATTCAACATCTCCTTCGCTTTTTCCAGTGTACCAGATTGTGATATCATCACCCTTGAGTGTATGATTGATCCCTTCTGTGTTGGAGAGCCTTTGCAATAGTTTCTTCATGGCAATGTTAAAAAGCAATGGTGAGACTACCGCTCCTTGTGGCGTGCCTCTAGGGCCCAAACTGAAATTGTCGGACGTCACCGATTTTGAGCGTGGCCTTGCAATCCCTGAGGAACGAGGTTATGTACATGTGGAAGGCCTCTCCCAAATTGAGCTCCGAGACGGAGTTCCGAATATGACCATGGGAGGCAATGCCAAAGGCCTTCTCCAGGTGTAGGCCTAAGATGCCTCTTATATATTTTGTAGTGTTGTCAATGATTTGACACTTGATGACATTCCTCACGTCCTGCGTTGACAGGGCCGGACGAAAGCCGATCAGGTTGTACGGAAACAATCCTTGTTTCTGGATGTGCTTGGAGATGCCATTGAGTATGACATGTTCCGCTACCTTCCCCACGCAGTACGTGAGTGAAATGGGTCTGAGGTCTGCGAGACTCAGGGGTCTTCCAGGCTTTGGAAGGAGGAATACCGAGGCCATTTTCCAGGACTCCAGGACAACCCATTCTTCCCCAATTTCTTTGATCTCTTCTGTCAACCATTCTATGGAGCCGTCGTCCAGGTTTCTGTGGGCCCGGTTGGGGATGACATCGAGACCAGGGGCCGACCTGACATTCAGATTCTGTAGGGCTTCCCTTACTTCGCGTGACTTGAAGGGGCAAGATGAGTCTTTGTAGGGCGGATAGCCTTCGTCACTAGACTTATGCAGTGGCAGATGCTTGCGAGCGAATCTTTAGAGTACGGTCTTTACTGTCTCTGAGTGCGGGTCCAGGAGTGCTTTGAGTATAAAACCAACCCTGTGATTGCAGACAGAAGAACCCATCAGAAGATGGAAGAGGCCGTCTGAAGCCGCGAAGATCTCTTTTCTAGAGCCCAATAAATGTTTTCCGATCCAATCCGATCTCTGAGTGCGATGCCTTGTGTAGAACCGTCGCTGTCACTTGTCATTGGTTTGACTTGGTAGTGGTGTCATCGAGAAGATGCTTGAGTAGGCTCCACTTAGCTCCAACTCTCATCCGGCCATCCACCGAATTGCAGACGTCACCCCACTGCTGTCTGCTCAAGATTTGGCAGTGATCTTCCATAGTTTTCTTGAGCACTGGGGTCTTTTTTCGGAGCCTTCCGTTGAGTTTCTGCCCTTTCCATAAACCTAACAGTGACGCTTTAGTTTCTAGAAGATGAGCGAGGCGGCTATCGATCCTGTCCACCTCCAGTTCCGTCTGGACTTTCTTTGTCGCCGCCCTAATATCCTCCTTTAACTGTTCAGCCCACTGCCCTAGGCTAAGGGCTGAGTCCTGTGTTTGTGCTTGCTCTTCCCTAATCTTGGGAAAGTAATTTCAGTATGCAATAGTGAACTCTTTGAGGTCCCCACTTCTCACGTTGACGGAGGGGGTCAGGATTTTGTGATTGCTGCCTAGGTCCACGTGGAAGTTGGACTAAGAGGCCGACTCTACATTCCGTATGAAAAAGAGGTCAGGCGTGGTATCCCTAGAGCAACAGTTGCCGACCCTGGCCGGAAAAGCAGGATCTGTTATAAGGGTGCGGTTATTGTGGCTTGCCATAGGTCAACACCCTTGCGCTAGCTTGTGGGTACCCTCATGCTTGATTCGGAGCGTTGAAGTGTCCAGCCACCAGGAGTGGGAATGTTTTGGCCACTAGCAAGTGGCCTTGTTGATGATTGCCGCGAATATTTGCCTAAGGTCTTTGGGTTTACTGTATATGTTAAGTATAAATATATTGGTCTGGGGATGAGTTCAACGAGCGAGTGTTCAACCTTATTGGATTCAAGATTGAGGTCGTGGTCTATGAACGTACATTTGTTGGTGACTAACGTGCTGATGCCCCTTTTCCCATCACCATACTGGGTCTGTGATTTATAGCCCGGTAGGGCGACCGCATCTGTGAGTATTATTATTCGTTTATTCGGTATTATTCCGTTTGTCCAACGACGTAATCGGAGCTGTTGCAGAAACGTGCCGCTCCAGATTATCGCATCTGACCCCTAGTGTTCTGACCGCCTCCGCAAGTTTGTGGATTTCAACTTGAACTTTTTCGAAGGATTCGTCCATTTTTTTTTCGAGGGATTCGTCAGTTCCCAGTTTCTGCCACAGGGGCCTGAGTGGGTTCAACTGTCTCTCGCTTGCTAGCCTTTTTGAGTTCTGCAATTTCTGCTTTAAGCTGCTCCATTGCACGTTTTAACGAAGCGTTTTCTCTTTTCAACTGTGCTATCCTATTATGCTCTCGCGATTGACCCTCCGTTGCCTTTTTCGGCGATTCATTGACTCGGTCAGCCATGTGGTACCATGATCAGCAGGCTCCTGGATCTGAACTCCTGGTCCTCCTGGAACGAGAGTGGCCTCTGCAGCGGAAGTGGGTCCTGGAGGCTCTGCGGCGCCTGGAGGAGGAGCATCGTGTGGAGCATCCCCCACAAGGGGCACGGTCCTGGCAGCCGCCATCCTCGCCGCCAGAGTCTTGGGATCGGCTCCTGGATCTGGGTTAACTGCTGAGGGCCGGCTTGAGAGGGGTTGGCGACCGAGTTGGCTGGCTGGATTGTTCGCGGTGGCGCCGTTCTCTTACCCGTTGTCTAACTACAAACAGAATTTGAAACCTTTGCTTGCAGGTTCTGTCAGCCGTAGGATGAGGGCCTCCGCGGTGGGTGCACTTCGGTGTACATTCGTGTCTATCATGGCCAGGACTAGATAATCTCTTAAATTAAGTCATGACAGTAAGGGAAGCCCTCCAGAATCTAAATGGCAGGTCGACCCCTGGTCTCGATGGCATTCCCAACCGGGCCCTCAGAAACCTGGACGACGGCTCCATATAATGGTTGACAGAAGCGATCAATGGATGTAATCTGCCGCGCCACAGCCGCGGCAGATTGCATTTTTGGCGGTTGGGCAAACGGCGTCTCTGTGACCGAGCCTTCCACATGCATAGAAAACGTCAGTTTGTCTGCGATGCAGTAAGCATTCGACAAACTGTGATTGCATTTTACGAAGTCTGGGACTTTGAGTCCTTCAAACTATATGACTACCGCGCTTGTGTTCTTGATTCTTCTCACCTCGAGGGCGTTTGGACACTTGAGTTGAATGAGGAGGTGTTTGAAGTCATCTCGCTCGATGGTTGGATCAATTTCGCGAATAACTCCCTTGCATATGAGTTTTCGGGGGCTGCGAAATATGCACTAACTTCGAAACTTGCTTGTCCAATAAATATCGCTTTCACATCGGCGTAGACCGTGGCGTTACGCTTTGATGGTGTGCTTGCCACCAATATGTTTTGCACCACGTTCGGACATATGATATCCTCTGCTGTATCCGCCTACGTAAGCCTATAGCGGCGGTATTGAGGGCCTAGGCAACTCGGAGGTGGCCCATCTTCCTGATGTCCACGGGGACGGATAATGTCTCTAACGTGTTCTTTAGGTAGTCGAGGCAGTGGTTAGCCGTTTCTTAACATTTGCCGGAGCCTGGCTTTTATTCACGCCACGTGGCGTGTCGGCGGCTCGTCCACCCCTCTTGAGCGGTTCCTCGCTGATGGGTTTTCGCTTGTATAATGCCGTCATCCATCCAGCCTTTTCACGGACTTCACCGGGAGATATCCTCACCCTCAACGGTGATTTGCATAGACGTAAACATGCGTGCGGAGCCACGCAGGGCTCGCCCGCCGAGCCTCTGCCGCGGAGTGGTCGCGCAGAAAAAGTCCTCTAAAGATTGGGAAAATGTCCACCCACCATTGAAAACTTGGTATCAGCGTTCGCATTTGCTGGCCAAATGCGAAAACGTACTTTGGAATCCCTGACGTCACGCTGACGTAGCGGCGCTGGGGTTTCGGCGCGAAATTCAAATACTGATACTTGGACCTTCCTTTTCTCATCTAATAATCAAACTATTTTGTGGAAATGACTGCCTGCAGGGTTTTCAAACAATGCATCATTAGTCTAAACTGGTTTATTGTTTCGCTTTAGTGTCCCTTTATAGGGCTAAGGGCAGTTCAGCAATGGTTTCTAGGGCACCGCCACTGGGCGGAAGCGTGGTTGGTATCAAATATGAATCATAGAATAACCAGCGATGTAGCCTGCATATCAAAGCTGGAGGGGTCTCGTATGCCCTCCAGGCGTTCTGGGAACAATTGTTCATGGACAGTGTAGTGCGTCAAAAGCAAGAGCACTCAGTGGTGCAAGTAGAAATATTTGAAATGTGTCTCTTATGTCGTGAAACACTTCTGATTGAGCCTGCAAGTTTCGAAAATATGCGGAAAGTGATTTGGTACGACAAGTATCGGAAATTAGATGGCTGGGTGTTTTCTAGCTGTTGGCGCCAGTGCGTAATCTTGTAGCGGCTTCCCTACTTCAATCGTTTTGTACAATGTCTTGCATCAGGCATGTCTTTGAAGGGCGCGGACTGGTCATTTCCAGGACATGAAATGTTTAATAATATTTGGGGTTTTACGTGCCAAAACCACTTTCTGATTATGAGGCACGCCGTAGTGGAGGACTCCGGAAATTTTGACCACCTGGGGTTCTTTAACGTGCGCCTAAATCTAAGCACACGGGTGTTTTCGCATTTCGCCCCCATCGAAATGCGGCCGCCGTGGCCGGGATTCGATCCCGCGACCTCGTGCTCAGCAGCCCAACACCATAGCCACTGAGCAACCACGGCGGGTCATGAAATGTTTGATGTTTTCACTGCCGTCGCTGCGGAGAGTTCTCCCACGCAGTCTGCATTCTGCGAACTTGGCAGAAACTCCCTGAAAGAAACGAACATTCTTTATTGGTTCGGCAGCTCTGCGCTTTCGGCGATTCTGGAGGTGCAACCAATGCAGCGAAAATGTATTCTCAGCGGGCAGAATCGATTTGCGCCTGCGGGAAGTATGACCACGGCATTGGTAAGAGCTCGTCGCCGTATACGCCGGCTTCGTTGTTATCCCACCAAATTACCGCTCTTTATGTACATATACCTTAGAGTTTTGTTCTCTTGAACGCCCAGAAGGCCCGTTTGGACGTTATTACACTTCTGCCCGTTCGAGCTAGCGAACGTACGGTGGTATGGAGCAATTTGGACTGTTCGTACGACTCGCTTTCTTTTTCCCCCGACTGTGTACCCCCACTCTCTTGATGGCGTTCGCAGAACGATTTCCTCAGAAGCCCCAAGGTATCTAACTACGTAGGCCTACCTCAGCAGCCTACATTTTCAATTTAGTCCAAGTCAATCTGTCAGTGCATAAATCAATCAATCAATATACCATTCAAATAATCAAAACACACGGTTGTTGCATCGTTTATATCTGCCTCCATACACCGCGGAATTCAGAGATGTTTATCGCACGATAATGGCGTGCAACTATAAAGGACGCATGCGGCATGCACGACTCGGTGCTCCCTACAGATAAAGACGCAGCCGCTGTGCAGTGGTCACGGGGCTGCATTTCGCACGCCAGGAGCCACTACGGCCTACCATTACCGCGCAACGTGTCAAAGGAACGTATTAAGAAATTATTATAATGTCCGTGCGAC
Source organism: Dermacentor albipictus (assembly GCF_038994185.2). Lineage (NCBI taxonomy): Eukaryota > Metazoa > Arthropoda > Arachnida > Ixodida > Ixodidae > Dermacentor > Dermacentor albipictus. Next base: position 111,618,859 of record NC_091828.1, read on the forward strand.
CTGTCGACTGCCTGTTCTTTCCCGCTTCGCGCGCTTCGGCCGAGAGCCCTGTCACCAAAGCGCACCTATATATTTCCCAGACGCGACAGAAGCACTGTCCTCTTGAGGCTACGGGAAAGCGCGGGCTCTAACTGGTTCCTAACGATCCGGCCTGCATGACAGATTACCCAGCGCCTTGCACTTCGTCGCCCGTGAATGCTCGTCGCCACAGTACCGTGCAGCAGACGTAGAAACTGCGAGGCAGGCATGGGCGGCCATATCTAGAGCGCAGCAGGAAATAGTGCTAGAGTTCTTCGCCACTTTTACGACGAACTTCTTATGCGGCGCTAATTGAAATAGGTGAAATTGTTTCAGCATGCATGCTCGGGTTTTGTTGTTGTTGATATAAACATATGAGTCCGCCTTTCTTTCTTTTTCGTGATTTTACGCTGCAAGTTTGCTCAGTCGTCTGCTTTGGCCCTGGAGGGCAGGCTTTGGCCCTGGACAACTCTCGCCTTCTCTCAATTACACATCAGTGTTTCTACGACCCAATGTACAGCATACTGGACGCTACGACGGAAACAGAGGCAGAAAGTGAAGTGCCCGTGAAAGTCGTTGCTTTCGCCCAATTAGGCGCACTAACTCAGTCGTATATTCGCCAAAGAAAACGCCGATGCGAGACTTTATTTTTTCTTTTGTTTCGTAGAAGTCAGGGAAAAAAAGTACACAAGACTTAGCAAGCAGAATTGTGCAGCGTCGTCGTCTGCAGCTTCGTTTGCAAACGGCGCACTATTCTAGACGAAAAAAAAAAATCGTCTGACTTCAGGCCTTTTTCTTAGTCATTTTCTCCTTTTTTTTTCTTTTTTTCTCCTTAACATTTGTCCACAAGCAGACGATGATGTACACTCGGCGAACGAACATTGGCCTGACGATGCACATTAGTGTCGTCTGTTCGCTGTTCACTGCAACAGACGACGTATACATTCTGCGTACGGCCATGGTTAACTAACTATACACACAAACTATGCCGTAACGATGAGTGGTATTGGTGCATGCGGCAAGTTGGAGCGCTTGCTATAGGCTTTGTGGTTCGCCGATGCAAGTTCTCAGCCTCCATACCACTGCATGGTTCTTACCTGAGAAAGAGTTAGATACCTTCGGGCTTCTGAGGAAATCGTTCTGCGAATGCCATTAGGAAAGTGGGGGTACAGTCGGGGGAAAAAAAAGCGAGTCGCCCCAACAGTCCAAATTGCTCCATACCACCGTACGTTCGCTAGCTATAGAACGGGCAGAAGTGTAATAACGTCCAAGCGGGCCGTCTGGGCGCTCAACAGAACGAAACTCAAAGGTGTATATATATATCGCCTATACGCGCGCGGTCCCGAAAAGTGCGGAACTGAGCGAGCGGTGTTCAGTCAAGCGAGTCGCGGTACGCATATACTTGCCTGACTCGATCGCTTTTCCTTCTTCTGAAGAAACGGAGCGCGTGAAAAGAAAATACTCAGTTTCGATGTGTCCTCTCAACGCTAACTTCTAACGCGTTTGTTGCTTTTTTATTTAATTCGTTATTTTTAGTCGTCGATGCGGAAGCGATGCCTTTGTAGTATACGTGAGCGACGTCGGGGTGAAAAGCAGTCGAAAGTGGCTGTCGACTTTTTTTTTTCTCTCGTTCTTTTTCTTTTCTTCTTTTTGTTCCGCCCCCCTTTTGGTGAGCCTGCAGCTATTCTCGAAAGGTGACATGAAATAAAGCAGCGGAGCGGTATATACTTTGTTGCGAAGCTCGATAAAGAAATCGCACAGATGCAACGCACGTGTAGGGATCTGTGTGAAGGCGAAGCTATACGGATGCACGGTTAATTAAATACTATAAATTTATGTAATTCCCAGCAATGCGCTTTGCAGCGCAGCGAGCACTTACCATGCCTTCCAAAACACGGAGACCCTCACCACGTGAAGTACGCTACTGCGGATTGCACCATAGCAATCTCAGGGGATCAGCCTTGTTCTCAAGCTTCATTGTCAGTCTTCTCCAAGTTTTTCCCCATATATTTGCACCGGTAAAACGCACTGATTGTACACCTTTCTTTTCAATGGCGATGGTAAGCTTCCAGTCATGATCTGACAATGTCTGCCGTAAGCGCTCAAACCATTTTTATTTTTCTGTGACTTTCGTTCTCATGGTGAGGGTTCCCTGTGGTTAGTTGACCTAGGTAAACGGACTCTGTCGCAGACTCTAGAGGCTGATTGGCGATCCTGAACTCTTGTTCCCTTGCCCGGCTAGTGATCATTATCTTTGTTTTTCTTCACATTAATCTTCAACCCAACTCTTACACTCTCTCTGTTAAGTTCCCCAATCATTTGTTGTAACTCGTCCCCAGTCTTGCTGAACAGGACAATGTCATCTGCAAACCGAAGTTTGCTGAGATATTTGCCGTTGATCCTTACTCCGAAGCTGTCCCAGTTTAATATCTTGAATACTTCTTCAAGCACTTAGTGAATAGCATTGGAGAGATTGTGTCTCCTTGTCTGACCCCTTTCTTTGTGGGTATCTTCCTGCTGTGGAGAATTATTATTGTGGTGAATTAGGGTAGCTGAGGAATATTTGTAGATATTTTCCAAGATATTTAAGTAAGCCTCCTGCACTTCTTGATTACGTAATGCTTCTATGACATCTGGTATCTCTACTGAATCAAATGCCTTTTCGTAATGTATGAAAGTCATATAGAAATGCTGATTGTCCTCTGCATATTTCTCGATTACCTGATTGATTACATGGATGGGATTAATTGTACAGTATCCCTTCCTGAAGCCAGCCTGTTCCCTTGATTGACTGAAGTCAAGTGTTGCCCTTATTCTATTAGAAATTACTTGGTGAATATTTTATACAATGCTGAAGTAAGCTAATGGGCGTACAATTTGTCCGTTCTTTAACGTATCTCTTATTAAGGATTAGTATAACGCTGCCATTCTTCCAGTTATCTGGGACCCTTGAATTCGTGAGACATTTCGCATAAAGGTCCGCAAGCTTTTCAAGCGTGATGTCTCCTCCATCTTTGATTAAACCAACTGTTATTACATCTTCACTTGCCTCCTTTCCTTGTTTCATGTCTTCTAAGGCCCTTCTAACTTCATCGCAAGTTATAGAAGGAGCCTCTGTAACCTGTTCATTCCCACTTTCAATGTAGGCATCCTGGCTGCTCTGGGTATTGTACAGGTGAGCATAAAATTCTCCCGCTGCTTTTACTATATCTTCGAAATTGTTGATGATGATATTATAGTCAATATCACTATAGATAAAATCTGATAGGTGCATGGGCCATCAGAAAATTTGGTATAGGGCGTTAGTACTGTTTCTCAAAGAATCAGGAATGTGTAAAGGTTACTGGGTTTTATTATGGTTACTTCGATAACGACGTTGTACCTGTAGAATTATTCATTCTATCGCACAGATTTCACGTATTTGTGTTTCCGCAATCGCTTTTGTTATCGTGTGCCCCGCGGCTACTGTGCGTGTGTTTGTCTGCGCTGTGTTTTCGACCAATGAGGAAAGTCACCTATTTCTAATTCAGCATGAACATTAGATTTTTTTTAACTGCGCAGTAACCTTGCCGGACGTTCAATAAAGTTGTATCCATCCTTTCATCCATCAAAAACATTTGTTCTTGTCTATGTATGAGACCTCCCTAACTGGTGTCCTAACTTTATGCATCGTTTATTTCAAAGTTTTTTTGGAGCACATCAATGAATTAAGAGAAGAGGAGTTTCCGGCGCCCCCTGGGCCCTAACATGGTCTCGAATATAGTTAAGAAAAAATACAGCTCAAATAATTTTTTCTCTTTATGGTTTTTTATTCACCCTTTGAAGGTGGCTCAGGTCGAGGCAGGCCTCCTTTAAGTCTATCCCACTTTATGTACCTTTGAAGAACACCGGGAGCTCAGGATTTAGCCTGGTGCCCCTCAATACGGCATTTGTGTTCTGAGGAATAAATTCCGATAGTTTTCTAATATAACGATATTTTTTTCCATAAACCAAATGGCACGCGTTGGTTCTATAGCCAAACGTTGTAGTACAGTGAAACTGCGATGGGTCAGCTGACGACACTAAGCGAAGGTGGGCTATCAATATATTCACATGACTAATTACGAGGTAAACATGAGTGAAACTAGTTTGTTTTTTGATCGTGTTACTGCGCGCTGGAGTCTGCGCCTATGAATCTGTCTTATATTTCGGAGAAAAGCGTTTAGGAAGCTGACTGTGAGGCAAATCATTGTGCGAAAAGTGACCCTACAAACAATTACAGCTGTACTGGTTCTTTCCAAAATCTAAATGAAGTGTCTATGCCCTGTATACACAATGTCGCGAACATAAAAGATAGGATTAGATATATTACCCGCCGCGGTGGCTTAGTGGCTGCGGTGTTGCGCTGCTAAGCACGAGGTCGCGGGATGGAATCCCGGCCACGGCGGGCGCATTCCGGTGGGGGCGAAATGCGAACACGCCCGCATACTTAGATTTAGGCGCACGTTAAAAAAACCCCAGGTGGTCCAAATTTCTGGAGCCCCTCACTACGGCGTGCCTCATGATCAGATTGTGTTTTTGGCAAAGTAAAACCCCATATATTAATTTTTTTAGGTTTAGATATAAAATTTGACATGCATTGGTGGCAGGAGCCGCGTAGTGAGCAAAGAACTGGAGCTGGCTTGCAGATAACTGGCCATGGTAGTTCATGCTCAACACGCCAGGACATGTCTTACCAGAAAAATAATAAGGATAAAGTACCGTGGAAGAACAAGACATGGACGTATAATAGTTTGGGACCATGCCTTCGAGTTCATTATAACTAAATACATAAAAGAGCTCACCCTTGTTGTGCGTTCCCAAACTAGGGAAACACGGTGAACATACAATCGACCTGTTGACCGAACGGGTAAGACAGTCGCTTTGTTTCAAATTCAGCATTCGTCATGGCTGTCTAGAGCGGTATAGCCTGTTGCAGCACAGAAAAAGGAAGCGTAATATCACTGCAATCTCTATAGATTCGAGGTACTGTACGCAAGGAAAAACTTTGCAGGTTCGTGTGGTCCTCCCTGCTATTTAGCACTATCTCCCAAACTCTAAATCTGTCCTGTATTGTGAGAGTGACAAATTTATGGGGTCGAACGTCCCAAAGCAACGCTCAGGCTATCAGAGACGACGCAGTGAAGTGTTTACGGAATAACTGTCGCCGCTTGGGACTCTCGGGGTCTCCTGTTTAAGCACAGATAGTTTGCACTGACGTCATCGCTGCCGCCATCTTTAGGTACTAGCACGTCGCGAAGGGGTACAATCAAGAAACGTGACAGCCTGACGGCACGATTGGCACGTCTTACGTCGAACGACAAAGCGATAACAGCGATAAACCGGTGGAAAACAGTCAACGCCAATAAGCAAAACAAGGTGCGCGTGATAATACAGTGCACTGACGTCATCGTGGCCGCCATGTTTGGGTACTAGAACAGTGAGAGCGGCGTCCGTCACGTCACATGAAAACTATCTATTTGGGAACGGAGAAACACTTTTCTTTCTCGGCAATCCATGCACTCCAGGTTTGTTGCATTTAAAAAGAAAAAAAGAGTTACATTCTAGTGACTGTAGCAAACAGAATTTTCATTTAAAGCGTCAATTTTTTAAAATAAACATGGTTGAAAATCGCAAGATTTCAAAAAATGAGCCATGATGTTTACGACTTAGTGACTCAGCAATGAAAAATTATGCACCGATTCTGTAAACTGCAAGCAACACTTGATCTAAAGTGGACATAAATGATGCATTATACATTTCTCTTAAACATATGCCATTAATAGATGTGAGTAAGACTTCTGTAATACCCTCGTAAATGCTTAACAAATTTACGTAAGCTGTAAATTAACATATAAGCTTACTTTGCTTTATATACTCTAACAGAAGCAGTTAAGAGGACTGCGTAATCTGGTTTTGGTCTAAACTTGCGCATTTGTAAACTCCATCCTTCTATATGTTTTGAACATACCAACTCTTGGCTATATTTCTGAAGAAACACCAGGCTTGAAATCGCCATTGCCCTGCATACAGCAACGAGAAATTAACTTTGTCTCAGGCAACAAATTTCTTTCAATTTGGTTCAGGGGTTATTTCGTAAAAGCTGGAGACCGACACCGATGCCGCCTATTCAAATACCCGTAATACGCAGAAATTCCTTTGTGGGGCAACTTCTGGACCAATTTTAATGACATTTAAACATCTAAAGATTTAAATGACATTATTTAATGACCCTAGGAAACAAAAGTTCAATTTAGGGCCTGCAATTCTTTTGTGGAAATTGCCAGAAATTGGTGCGTTAAAAAACGAACACCCACCCAGATCGATCTGCATTCAAGATTTCCATCTGCAACAATGTACCACAACTGTGCCACTTCTCTCTGTAGCGCCGCAGTGGCCTTGAGTATTTCAGATAAAAATAAATAAATAAAAGTTTATAAATCCCTGACTATATAATTTGCAATATATATATATATATATATATATATATATATATATGACGAGGATTTTGCAGAAGTCATATTCACAAATCAGTAATATATTTCCCAGTGGTGTATAATATATCAAATTCGCCTGCTATGGACGTACTGTGAGGTGCAGTTTGCAGATTGTTGTATCAGTTTTTTATCACTGAGTTAAAGAGTCGTTAACTTAATGGTTTCATTCTCTCAAATTTAGCAGCTTTGAATATTTTTATATAAAACATTCACGGTCTGAATCGATAATCCGCTTCGAACAGTCACTATAGATGTTAACTAACCTCCTCGAATTTACTTAACAAGGCTCCCGTGAGGAATCTGAAACGTCTAATAATTTTCACTAAATTTCTTTCTTGGTCAATGTTCCCTTATTTAGTCATGCTTCTTTCCGGCAGGACGGGCCTCCGTCACACCTTGGATTTCAGCTTACAGAACTGTGATATCTGATTTCGGCGCAAGGTTACGGATTTGTTGACTTTGTGCTTCTATATTTTTCTCAAGCTTACCAATTTTCGCCAATTTTTGCGAAAAATTCCAAGACAAAAATGAAAATCCACCTCCAAAACTCACTACAATTTCACGTCCTCTCTCAAATGCAGCAAACTTCATTCATATTGGCCCAGGGGTTCTTTCATAAAAACGCCCCTGCGTTTTACATGTATTTGAATACAATTTTCGACAATTCTTGCGAAAAATTCCAAGTCCAAAATGAAAATCCGCCTCCAAAACTCACTATAATTTCACGTCCTCTCTCAAATGCAACCAACATCATTCATATTGGTCCAGGGGTTCTTTCATAAGAACGGCTCTGCGTCTTACATGTATTTGAATAGGCAGCATCGGAGCTGGCCCTGAGCTAAAGCTTCCTCTGAAGTACACGAGTTTTTGTGCATTTCGACCCTACCGAAATACTGCCACCGCGCGCGGGAATCAAACCCGAAAGCACAGTCACTGTGACGTTGACGGTTACCGCAAGGCTTGTCAGTCGAATAAGTGCAGAATAAACAAATAAGTTCAATTTCCGTGACTGCAGACGTTGAGACTGAAACTCAGAATACCATGAAGCAATTAATTTTGCACATTCTGAACTAATATAATGTTTATAGGTCTGAGTATTAGTTTCGGGAAAAAAAATGGCACGTTATATGAGCTCGTTAACGAAGGGAATCGGAGAAAGATTTAGGTGTTTATAATTTTAAGTTATATAGAATGAATGTCATCTAGGGTTATGCTGGACTGCGTGTTAGTTAAGTACGTATTAACCAGTAAAAATGGGAGCGTAACTTGGGGAGCACGTGACACAAACGTCGTGTGGAGCAGACGACACACACTCGTAACTTGGGATACAGAACCGAAACTGAAACTCTTCCTAAACTCATCTTAAGTTATATGATATTTATATAGATTTATTTTACATATTAGCAAATATTGTAAGGAGTTATTGAAGTATATATTATTATTACAATTGTTACATATTGCATGGCATTTAAGATGGTAAAATAATGTGAAAACAAGATTGACGTCTCATTACATTTTGGCGCTGCAATCGCTTGCGATGTTCTTTGTTTTGCGCGTTTGTAGCTAGATGGATAGCAGTCGAGCGCGCTCTTCCCCTCCTCAGCCACCGGGCCGACCGCCTCTCTAGTTTCCTCCTTCCCAGCATTCCAAGCGTAGCCCCACTCTTCCTCAACAGCGTCGACATTTTTTCGTGTTTGGGGCGGCTCACTTTTTGCTTCTCGTCCCGTTTTTTTCTTGTGTTTCGTTGCGCACTTGTGCGTGTCTCTCTCCCCTCTTCTATGCCATTCGCGTTTCATGCTCGAGGCGGCAGCAGCAGTGGGGGCAAGCTAGCAGCAGCGGCCGTAGCGGTACAACCTCTCCACAGTGGGAAGTGGCCCGATTTTTCGGACGGCCGCGTTTATTTCGGAGAGTCTGCGTAAAGAAAAAGAAGAAGAGAAGCGCGGCCCGCCGGCTCAGAAGTCAGTGAGAAAGAAGAAGAAGAAACGAGAACTCAACGGCAGCAGCAGCAGACTACACGACTGTGCCCGCGAGCAGCCCAAAAAGGTTTCGAGCCAAACGCCGTCGGCGCGCTTGTGCGCTCCGCCTGGAGGTTCCATGTTTTCGCGCTCTCGGCTGTGAATATTCTCAATGTGTGTGGTGCGTGGTTGTTGATGGGTGCGCGCGTGGCATCTGCTGCTCTGCTGTGATCCCGTCGCAACATCTTCGCGCCGGCGTGCGACCAAGACGTTGGCGACGTGAGAAAACAACGCAGAGACGGTGGCTGTGGTGCGTGTGACTAGGCTAGTGCGGTTGTGCTTCTCCCCGGCGAAGGAGATCGTCGTCGACTACGGCGCGGAGGATCGGTCGTCTGCCTGCCTTCGGTTGCTTCAGGCAAAGTTAGCATGATTGCCGCAGCGGGCCGGCAGCAGCAGCGCCCTGCAATCTGACGGGACGGTGTCCCATGCTTTCCGTGTGCGGTGCGAATGCTTTGCGTGTCGCGTCGACGACTTCGTGCAGCTAGAGGCGGCGACGACGCTTGCCAGTGCCAGTCCAGATATGCGAGTTGCGGCGGGCACCTAGCACTGCTCGCTACTAGCAGGCGCTTTTTCCCGCCGTGGCTAGCAGGAGGGCCCTGCCGGCAGCGATGAATACCTCCTCGCTCAAGTCTTCGACGACCGAGTGCCGCAAGTTTGCGCCCAACATATTCAACAAGTCCAAGTGTCAAAACTGCTTCCGAACCAAGGATGCCCACTCGGCGGAGGCGCTGGAAAGCAACCGGGTGAGGCTTCGGTCTTTTTTTTTTTTTTCTCTCACGGTAATTTCCTTACGCGATTTGCGTCTGTTTCGTGTTTGCTTACGCCAAGTGTTGATGTTCGGGAGAGAAAAAAAAAAGTGTTGTGAGGGAGAGAGCGTCTCACTTCAGCGTTGTGGACGATAGCCGACCGACTGCCCTATACACCAGCTTTGGGCAGCGTTGCAAGCAGCCTTCGCGATCCGCTGCGTTCCGATGTTACCGCCTGCGGCTATGTGGGGGGGACTTCTTTTTCGTGTGTTTTATTTTTCCTCGTCTGCGGCCGCCCGCCGCTGCCGCTGCTCGATCCGCGGTTCTTTTTTCCTCGTAGCAGCAGAGGCTCTCTGCTACGGTGACCCCACTCCTCTACACGCCGCCTGCCTTTCGAAATTTTCTCATCGTGTGTTCGAAACTTGGCCGATCACGAACTCCAGCCAGTTTCCGAACCGCGGTGACTTGGGACGCGGCGCGCGGAGAGTTTTAACTAGTTGCTCAAACTTTTCGAAAGTGAAACAAGGATTGTTTTTATTTTTTGCTTCGCGAGACCTCTCCCTCCCTGCCGCCTCCTTCGATTGGAGAGCTTCCCGAGCAACAGGTGTATCCATTAGGCCTAGCGTAGCCGCTGCAAGCAATGCTGGGAAAAGCGATGAGCTCGGTCGGCCTCGCTTGCATCGGCGGCGCGGGCTGCTTCGCATACCTCGACCGCATTTCTCAGGCGATCAACTGTGAACGTGCGTATGTGTGTGAGCGCGCGCAGGGATGCGTGGGGTTTAAAGAGCGTACGACGCACGCAACTTCGTCCTGTACTTTTTTTTGCTCGGTGACAGCCGTCGAAGGTTGACGCGAATTGACGAGGGGGTGGGGAAGTGGGAAGATTCTTCGTGGCAGTGAAACAGGTGAAACTGCGGCGCGCCCGATTCTCCCTGCGAGTAGTAGCAGACGACAAAACAGAAACAGCCCAGTAATGGTAGCCAATGCTTAAGTTTGGGAAAATTCGATCTCCGAGTCGTACAAGAACATGCAGCCCGCGTTGATGACTGAGCATTAAACATGCAAACTGATGGAAGTTTGGCCATCCGTTCCGTTTTCGTACTTCGTACGAGGGAAGTCGAGTGTTCGTGCAGGGAACAAAAAAAAAAAAGAATGAAAAAGCGCATATGAACTCGGGCGGGAGTGCAATACGTCTGCACCGACTGACATTGTGGTTGACAGTTTCACCCTTGCGTGTCACACTGATCGAGCGTTGAATAAAGCCCCCCTTGAGTCGAACTCGCGTTGTCTTTCGTTTACGCGGCTGTAGAAGGTCGTCGCTCGATTTGTCTAAGCAGACGCGTAAAAGTATACGCGTACTGTGTTACAAAGGGCAAAGCCAGCTGACAGGCAACCACGTCTGCTTTTCTGTTTGCAAACATCGCGGGAGCACACGGCGGGTCCACGCACATACGCGCGCGTATTCGATGCATCAGATATGCATCAAGGTCCTGCACGACCGCGCGGGCGACCTACTCTTCGGGGACGCCGGTGTCGCCAAGCCGTGCCGTGTTCCCAATTTCGTTTAATGTCGCACCGCGCAGGATATGCCGATTAATGTTCTGTGTTTTTTTCTTCGTCTTCCTCGACCCGATGCGTGTGTAATTGCATGGGCGTAATTGCTAGCGCAAAAGCCACATCAGTGAAACACAGTTCGACGTCTGGAGATCCATTATGTGCGCCCGCCGCGTTTGTGCATCTGTTGCAGGCGCGCACTTTTCGATAGCCAAGTTTGTCTTGGGCTATTCGGGTCGAAGTATAATCGAAGTGCCATTATTTCAAACCTTTGGTGCTGGTCGACTGCTAATGGGTAGCTGTTGCTTTAGTCTTGCATGGTATGTAGCTCGAGGTGTTGTGGCAGAGCTGGTATTGTGTCTGTGCAGCTTGTCTTTTATGCGGTAATGTTAATTTTGTTACGCCTTCTAGCTGTCAAGGTTTCTCTACATGCGATTTGCTTCGGTGGTCAACGCTGCCATGTTGAGCAGTTGCTTCGCACGTCATGTTTACGTTGCAGCCAGGCTGTTACACTATGTCACTGGCACTAGTCAAACAGACCATTAGAGCTAAATATCTTTGAAGTGCTACTTACGTGTGTTGCTTTTCTATGTAAATTTTCTGCTGTAAACGCAAATTCAGGCACTGTGAAGTAGGGGCACACTGACTTTGCTTGTTCGTTTTCATGCCAACTAGTGATTAGTTAAGTATGGTTAAGATGAACAGAAAATTGTTCTGTATGCTGCTTTTGATGTTAGAAGTAGGGATTCAACTCCGGCCATACATGTAAACACTTGCAAAACAGGTTGTGTTCAATTTGTTTCTATTCGTATAATAAATTATGCAGATGTTACGAGCCACCACTGGGGTTCAATGGCAATGACATTCATTTGCCAAGCACGCGGTAAAGGGTTCGGTTACCAGACGTGGCGGCCATATTTCCACAGAGGACAACATGCAGGAGCACTTATTTTTTTCCCGGTTCGAAAAAACGCTTTTGTGCTTGGAGTTAGGTTGCATGTTAAGGAACATCGGGCAGTCAAAATTAATCTGGAGCCCCCCACTACGGCATCTCTCATGGCCCCAGCTTTGCTTTGGGTTGTTAAACTCTATCATTCAATTAAATATTATGTGAGACTATGTGTCATGTTGATCTTATTCATTTTCATTTTGCATACAAGTACAGGGCCTCGAAATACTCCTCAAAACGGCTCCGAATGGTAAAATAAGCGCCCACAGTGGGAAACCTTCTTTAGCTATATTGGATGATTCTTATGAACAAATTTAACATATACATACTGTTTCACACTGTTGATGCCAGTTAGTTGTTCAAGTAAGGAGCTTTCTTATTGCCAGTTTTTGCAGGCCTAGCTGTACATTTGAGAAAACTGTGTGCCTTTCTTGTACGGTTAGAAATCTTTAGCAAGGTCGATTTTAGCTGCAGTGATCCTTATAATAGAATATATCACAAGCAATCTCCACAATGGTGCAGCGTCTTGTTGATAAAATGAGTTATACGGGCAAGACAACTGTGCCTACTTTCCTCTTGGGCTTGTTAATCCTTGCTTGTGTCGAGATGACTCGCAAGAGGTACTCTAATGGCTATCTGCAATTTGTTGAAGCACAAGGCGAGAGAGAACACCAGCTTTTCCCACCAGCTTTTCGCATTGAGAACTTGTGTTTATCCTTAATGAGTCTGCACTCTTGAAGAGTTGTCATCCGTTTTCACCATGCAAGTTCACTTATTGACACATCATATCCTTGTTCGTTTCTGTTCAGAGTTGAAATCAAATTCCCTGCACATCAGAATAAGCAAAGGGCATGTAAAATTTATTGACGCTTCTGGCAATCTTCAAGTGTGATCAGCGCTCGAGTTAATGATGCACTTGTCTCTCAAAAAGTGCTGCAATGACAGTGCAGACTGCTACCTTGATCCTCTCCTGATTCCCAGATATAAATCTAGTAGACATCAGCATCAGAAGAAAGCAAAAGAGTGTGCATTTATTGGGAAAGTATTCAGATCATCCTTAGATATAGTCCGAAGGCAGCTTATCAGCGAAACTCTTGTTGACCTGTTTTTTGGAAATCTTTCCTTTCGGAACTCGAGGATGTGGCAAGTGCACTTATTTGTAAATAATAAAGCACTTTGCTGCATGTATGCACTCAGGTGCAACCAGCTCCAGATCCGGTGTTGTCACCCAGCTGCCTGCAGAGTAGAGATGTACAGCTTTCGTATACTGCTGTCATTTCAGAAACGACACCACACTAAAGCACATGAAACAATAAACCGTCGACAGATTTTATAGACATACTGTACAAAGAGCACTGCTGTGAAGTAGTTCACAGGATCCGGAGCGAATGAGTAAAGAGGAGCGTGTGACCGCGTAATCAGTTGGGCCTGCTGCACAAGCTTGTGATAAGATACCTGCTCTATCAAGGAGGTTATATGCATGTGTAGCATAAATGGGGCAGTGGTGATAACGTGCGAGTGCTTGCGTCCTGTTGAGAATGGGATGTGCAATCTGCAATTGTTGGTTTAATCGTGACGGCGGCTGACAACGCAGAAATTGCCACTTGTCCAGCTCCTCCTATTTGGTGTGCTCATTGAGCGAGGGATCGATTGCATGCGGCCATGGTTTGGCTGTCGTACACCAAAGTGAATAGGGAGGTTTGGTCATATGCTCTGCAACTGTGTGTTACTTATTGCTTGCTCCTGTTCTAGTCTTTTCCTTGCCTGTGGTACAGGCAAACAGGCAGAATTATGATCTCATTTAGAAGCAAACAATTTATTCAGCTAATTGGTTACACAGGCTGTTTACTGTCATGACAGCACACATTTATTAAAGTACACTCACTAAAGTTTATGTTGTGAATTTTATTGTGTTTTTATTCTATATTTGCACTTCAATAGCAGCAATAAGTAACTTGAGTTAGGTATATAAGTGAGTATCAATCTTTTATCTAGAATGTAGGTCCAATCTTCCAGAATAGGTATGTGTGACTGGGTAGGTGCTCGAATGGACAAGTAGAGCAAGAGGCAAGAACTGAAGATTCAGCAACAGAAGCAGCCAGTTGGGAAGAAACAAGTGAGGACAACAAAATGGGACCAGAGCATGCATTGGGTGATAAGCATGGAGCTACAGTGAAGAGATGAGGTAAAGACAGATAGGTGCCACTGCTTCTAAGGCTGTCATTGTCATTACAGCAACCATCAAAGAAAGCTTAGCTTTATCACTGCTGCCCAAATGTGTGTGGGATCCACTGATTATTTTCAGTTTTGATATCAAAAATGTATGTTCTGGCGAGCTTTTCAGATCACATCCACTCGTATTTCAAATCTAAATTTTATATGAAGGGTGCCATATATCTCCACTATCTGAAACTAGGCTTTTTACGGGAAGCACACTTTCGTTGCAGTTGGCCCCTGCATTCGTTTTGAACTAATTGGATCTGACCTGTGTGGCAGCTCAATGAATGTCGATTAACAAGTTCAGAAGGGAAAATTTTTCATACATAGTGACAGCTCTTGTAACACAAGGGAATGGAAACTCCCATGTACATTGTGGCAGTACCTTCATCGTCCAGCGCAGCAGAGTAGCTTCAATGCCCTTAATTGTGGGCCATATACTTTTACATGTTACATAGCAGATAGGGAGATAATATGAAGAGGTGAACATGGTAATAACATTATCTGCCTGCACATTACAGAAATAGGAAGCCTGTTCAATAGGAAGCCTGTTCAGTGCAGTGATACAGCGATTGTGGTGAAAGAGTCAGTGTTCTTGTTTATTTTGTTGCAGCAGTCAGGCAAGTCTATTAAATTATTACAAGAGAACAGTAAGGGCAACACTCTTCTCATCGTTGCGCTGCGGAAAATCAGCAGCAGAAGAGTCAGTGCAGCATCAAAGTAGCAACTGAAGGAAAGCAAGGGAGCAAACACAACTGTGTTAAATAAAATGCTGATCTTCTGTAGTCTTCCCAGTCAGAGCACACTTACGCAAGGCACTATAAGTTACTCGAACAAGAAAATTCTTCCAAGCATTGCATCTCGCGCAATTAGCACTTGGGCCAACCTCTACAATACAGAAATCGAGCTTAATATTCACAAAATAGTTTGTTCCGTAGTTAAAACTCTTCTCAGAGCAGGTGCCAGCCAATCGTAATGTTGGACACGTGTATTAGCGACGGTTACCAGTCAATTTCACACAGCCCGTACGGACGAAGAGTTCAGTGAACTGGGCCCCTGCTTACACATTCACTTCCGCCATTGTTGCGATTGGAGTCGCTGCGGACAGCAAATCAGGTCACGTGTCAGTTCGAAGCGATTACGCATGCGCGCAGACTTCGAAGGATGGCTGTGCGCAGGCGCAGCAACTCGTCTCGGCGCTATCTGCGGCCGCCAGGCGGCGGTGGCGGCGCTCCACCTGGCATCGAGTCAATTCGAAGTGCGCGACAGCCGCTTTAACTGCCGACGTCGTCGGGTTCCCATGGTCGCCCGCCCGCGTGCCGTTGGCAGTAATCGGCCGACTCATTTCTGTCTCGGTCGCATAAACGAGTTCGCGGGAAAGTTCACACGCACGCTTCGCAGGGTGCCCCCCCCCCCCCCCCCCCCCCCGAATCGTCGTCAGCACACTGGGACCTTTGGACGCTGCGAATGCACGCACGCGTGGTGGCTGGCAGCTACTAGGCTGTTGAATATTCGTCTTGCTGCGCGGTCGCGCTGCCTGCCGTTTTGTTTGTGGGTTGCCGCCCTTCCCATTAGGCACTCTGTGGCGAATGCTATGTTTAGCCAATTCATTCGTGCTTCTTAGCATTTCTCCACCTCTTCTCTAGCCCGCCTGTCATGTCGTCGCCTCGTTTATGAGACGAGGCGACGACATGCGTGGACTAGAGGGGTTAGACGGCGCGCTAATGCAACCGCGCATCCGGTGGGGCAGCCTCCTATAGTTCACTGCCGACTCGCTTGTTGTATTGCGGAATCGAGCCTGGCTGACTGACTGCGCGAGACGGATACGGCCTGGTTAATTGTGGCCGCGATGTCTGAGAAGCGGGCGTCGTAGAAACAGTACGTTACGTGCTTGGCCAACGAGAAGTAGTGGTGAACGAGCGGAGTACAAACTCGGTGCAAGCGATCTTGCGCGTGACAGCGACGCGATCGAGATGGCTGGCGCGTCCGCTTGTCGCCTAGAAGCTGCACCCCGTGGGAGCTACAACTTCGAGCGACGTCTCCGCGCTGTTGCCGGTATGAGGGCAGCAATATACGCGTCGAATCTAGCGTGACGCGTGCTTTATTAATTTAGGTTGATGTGTTTTACTGTAGAAAGCAGCATATAATATTTCTGAAGGTCTTGCAGTAGGTTCTTATCCATGCACGTATGAAAATTCAATCGTTTTCTGGCTCCCTGCGACAGTCGGTAGTACTTGAGTGATGTACGCCCAGTTCCGGCTTCGCGATATTGGCCGTAGTCGCTCGCGGCACTTCCGGGCGACGAGCGACGAATTCTATAATTTCGAGAACCGAGCGATCTGTTCAAGCGACGGCCCGTTTCGTCGCTCGAAGCCGTCGCCGTAGCGCGCGAAATCGCTCTCACGGGGTTTAGCCTTCGGAAGCTGTCGTCTCTGTCACGAAATCGCGTAACTGAGTGCATGGCTTCAGAGATCTGGCGGTGGCGCCGCCGGATCTCGGAGGCCATGCACTCGGTGAAGCGACTTCCTACGTTTGTTCGATTCAGAAAAGGTGGACGGCACCACAAACGAAAGAGGTGCAGTTGGTGCCAGTAATGACGTGCCGGGCTGCACCCACTGGCTGCGAGGTTCAAGGGTGCAGGTCCTTTCCTTGCACATCCCGTGCAATCGAGCACGGCGGCGCAGGGTGTGCGCTGCACCTCTGGGAATCGAAGGCACCACGGTGCACTGCGCCATGAATAGGTGCAGAACCGGTGCAGGGAAACTTGGCTGAATCGAATAAACCTATAATTTCTTTGTAGAAGGGTTCGTTGTAGAGGCGCTCTAATGTATCGCGTTTGGATAGCTGATCAGTAAATATACATGATGCACCAATGGAAAATGGAACTCGGCAGTTCTCTTTTAAGCCGGCGATTCTTGTTCCTGTGCTGTAAAAAAAATAAATAAACAGTACTCCGTCAGGTCTATGGCATCAACAAGGGAATGACCAATAACAAAGAGTCAGTGAGTGAGCACTGACACGTTTGTGAGAATCGCAGTCTTTCTGCACGGGCTAAAGGTGTTGCCTTTCACATTGTCGCCAGACTGCACGCGAGGAGGTCGCAGCAGCTCCTGCTCCTGTTGGGTCGCCCCACTGACAAGTATGTCGATGCAAGAGACAATTGCATTGTGCCAGAGGGCTTGCGCGGCGGCAACGGAAGACCTACGAGGAAGCATCACGCAGTTAATTACGTATACAGAGGGGAAAAAAAGAAAGACTGGTTTAAGTGGGAACAATTTGAACGCGCAGCTGCTGCAGACGTATCGCAGTTGTCTGCGAATGCCAGCTGTCTGTCTCTGTCGCAACCGAACTATAGTTCCCTCAATCGCCGTTGGTAAAAGTTTCTGCTCCAAGTGCCCTGCTGCGACTGCGATAGCTAGCGCGTTATTACACCACAATAATAATGAATACTCTTCCTGTTCCGCGTAGTATCAGTGGCAGAAAGTATTCGCAAAGCAGAGTATCAACACTTGCGCTAGTTTCGCAGTGTTGGAGGTGTTGGAGGAGTTTCGCAGTGTTGGAGGTTGTTCCTTCCTCAGTGCAACGCATTCACGCGACTCAATTGAAACGTCGTTTCAGTCGTTTTCGGGAGACAGACGGAAGTTTAGAATGCTTCCGCTCGTCTAGGAGATGTGCCGTTGTGAAATGGCGTCCTGCATTGAGTGGTCGGCGATCTTAACCGGCGAGCCTGCATAATCGCGGATCCCCACCACGGCGGTTGGTGCGCAGACGTGTTATTTTTTCCTTTTTTTTTCTTCCTCGTGCGTTCCGCACTTCCAAGTGAATCTGTACCCGGCCTATGTTCCTGCGCGCTGCAAAGCGTATTTCTCGAGAGACGTACCGCCGCTGAAAAAAAAAGAAAAATTGGTTCAAATCACGAAGCATTACTACATAAACAGAAGGGAACTTCCAGTGCCACACGCTAAGCTCAATAGCACTCAAGCAGTGACTCTGAGATTGTTACAGACAAGAACTTATGCGAGTCCAAACTTTGTTAACAAGCTATATCCAGAAACAGAGGTACCAATCAATTGCGAGAAGTGTAATGGCATCATTACTCTGGATAATATGCTTTGGCAGTGTCCTGTTTTTTTCACAGAATGTGACAAGGAAAGAGACTGGAGGCGACGAGTCCTTCACAGCGGAGTTTCTTTAGATCAAGTACAGGCCTTACTGTCCTTAAACCTTACTGTCCCGACGTGGGAGCCGCCTGCGTCAACCCAAGGATTCATCTTCAGGACGTGAATAAAGTTCATCATACCATACCATACCGCCTTGGCCTCACGGGAATGGGCGAACGTAATTGGCCGTAACGTTTAACTTCGCACAAACTCTCGAGTTGAAAAGCAGTGAGTTTGCCACTGGGATCTGCAGGCTCTCACCAACGGTGGCCCTTTTAGGTATACGGCTGCCTTAAGTGGTCGGAAATGGAACGCGCAACCTCGCGAATTGCCGAGCCACCCCTTACAAAAAAGGCAAGCGGAAATTCAGCAGCATCTATAAAGGAAGCATTGAAGGCTATAGAAACTCAGTAGGAACTCAAATAGAATGCCAACAAACAAATTCAACAGCCTTATAAAGAAAGCATCGAAGCCTATAGAAACTCAATAGGAACTCAATAGAAAGTCAACAGATTTTTGAACACGCACCGCGGCGCGAGCCGCCGCGCAACCATGAAGGGGGTCGCGTTTCCTTCAGTCCGAAATTATTCCTTTAGTCTATATATATATATATATATATATATATATATATATATATATATACGGGAGATGTCGAGAATGCGGCCGACCTACCTGTGCGGGATCGGCAATCGAACGCTCGACCTTGTGACGAGCACATGTAATAGCTATATGTCGGGGCCTCTGCGCGCTTGTATGCGGAGCCAGCAACAGCGGCGCTGACCTCCGGAGACACCTTCGCGCCCGATCGCGTCCGTTCCTCCTGTGCGCGCGACCGCGCGTGTCCTTCACGGGACGTCATCCGCCGTCGCCGTGGAGGTCACGTGTGGATGACGACAGCAGTTACTAGTTGGGAACTCAGGCGCTGTAGCGCTTACGGGAGCTGCAGGAGTGGCGCTTTAAAGGGACACTAAAGTGAAAGATGATTTCTTCTGCATGAGTAAATTACCGTTCTACAACACCAAAAACACCACTCTCACAACGATAAGACGTTTGGTAAGCCAGAAAAAGCGCAAGAACGAAATACGGGTGGCGACGCCTACTTAAGTTCCCGCACCTGCATGGGGGCTGTGACATCTTGGATATTGATGGCATCTTCTAGGGCCTACTAATTATATATAGCGTTACAGATTGACTACATTGTGTTCTAAGGGAACCAAATATTAAACATGTCAAGTTTCGGGAAACCTTATTCAGCCAACGAAGCCCAAATGCGAAAACATACTTTGGGATCCCTGACGTCACGCTGACGTACCGGCGCTGGGGTTTCGGCGCGAATTTCAAATACTGATACTTGGACCTTCATTTTCTCATCTAATAATCAAACTATTTTTTTTAAATGACTGCCTGCAGGGTTCTTATACAATGATTCATTAGCCTAAACTGATTTATTGTTTCGCTTTAGTGTCCATTTAAGCACGTATGTTTGAGCCAGCATAGGAATCGTGTTAGTATACGTGGATTCCTCCAGGGCTTCGTCCTTCTGGCTTCAGGCGGCTTTGTAAATCTTCACTGAAATATTGCGTTATATATGCAACGATTCGGGATGTTTATGCGTGTTTGGGGTAGTCTTGTCGCCTTCCGCGGGTAGAAAAGATAAAGTTGCTTCGAAATTTAGGCCGGAAGGTGGCGTCAGAAACGCGGCGTCCGTGACGTATTTCTGGCCCCTGCAATCGCTTCCGGCGCGTGCAGCCAGCAAAAGCGTAGCCTTTGAGATTAGTTTCTGCTACTCGGTGGGAGCCGTCGTCGGGGCGTGGGCGTGGACACCACCTAGTACAAAGGCGTATATACGTGCAGCGTAGGGAATAAAGCCACAAGAGAGGGGAGGGGGGGGGGACGTCTGAAGGTATGAAGAATAATTGCTTCGTCTGAGGTACGAAGAATGAACAAATTTCACTGCTACCGTGGCATAGCTGGACGGTCGCAGCTCCGCAGTTGCCTCAGGTAATTTTAGTAGGTGTATGCGCATAGTAATTTTTGAGACTGAATCTAAAATAGTGTTGGAATCGAGTCGAATACTTTTCGAATAGTTCTCGAATATTGAGCAGCCTTTGTTTAGAATGTATGTAAAACAGTGTTCATGGCTTGTTATATTCGTAACGTTAACGCTATGTTCCTGGCGGTGCATTTATCCTTTCAATGCTAATCCATTTGTACCTTTAACGCTAATTATAGCATTGCAAGCACAAATGAAGCACCAGGAATCAAATGAGCAGTTTTATTGTGTGCGCAATACTCTGGAGATCGCGAATGATCGCTGCATATATAGTTTGCAAAGTAGTCCGGCCGCCTGACCGGCGTAGCCTGCTCCACTATCGTAGGTTCTCATGTTTTTACGCGCTATGCCAGTGGGGATTAAATTTATCCTGTTTTTGTTCTAATTTGACATTGAAATGGGTGCAGTGTATTTACGTTTTGAGAGAGAGAGAGGGAGAGAAATTTATTTACAGAAAGGCAGAGAGGTCGGCCTGAGCTATAACTTGCTCTGGCCTGCTACTCTACACTGGGGAAGAGGGACGGGGGAGGGAAAGGGCTGATGAATGATGATGGTATAAGGAAGAGATGCGTATATACAAATTCACGGAGTTGTGGCCTCTCTAAAGCCGTGCGTCCAGCCCAGTGGCTAGGAGAAAAGCTATAGCGGCTCTTATTACCAGGGCTGCGCTGTTTGCATTAGGCCAATGGACGTTTTGAAATATTCGAAGAAGTCGCTGTTTGTAGGCGCATGGACGTTTTGAGATATTCGAAGAAGTATAGGCGCCTACAAACATCGACCGTTCGATTCGATGACCAAACGCAAGAAAGGCCACACTCTTCGATTGGTCATTCGAAAAGTTTCGAATAATTTGTCTCCCACCGCCCCACTCTATGTAGTAATTTTTGGCAGGAAACTCTCCTGGACGACGAAAAACCAGACCTCGCGCGCGGCGTCTTTTTTCGCGCGCTCTTGGTCGTCCTTCTTATCGGTGCGCGCCTCTGCTGCTGCCGTCGCCCGTTCTGCTTCTTTGGCGCGGCGACCTTAATACTCCTCCTCCCCCCCTCCCCGCGGCGTCTTGTCTGTGACGCGAGGAGCTATGGCGGAGGACGTGTGCTGGCGAGGCCCGGATTCCTTCCTCCTTTCGGCCCGAGCGCGCGCTGCGTCCTGCTGGCGGCTACGACGAAATGCGTGAGCGTCCCTGGCGCGCGTGTGTGTGTGCCGTCCCACGGGCGGCCGACGGACGATCGGTCGGTCGCCGCTACGGCTTGCCTGGAGCGGGTGTGCGGGCACCCTTATAGAAATACGTACAGGTAGGTGGTGTACAGACCCACATGCATGCATGCATGCATACACACATACATACATACATACATACATACATACATACATACATACATACATACATACATACATACATACATACATACATACATACACTACGGCGTGCCTCATAATCAGAAAGGGTTTTTGGCACGTAAAACCCCATAATTCTATACATACATACATACATACATACATACATACATACATACATACATACATACATACATACACTAAGGCGTGCCTCATAATCAGAAGTGGGTTTGGCACGTAAAACCCCATAATTCTATACATACATACATACATGCATACATACATACATACATACATACATACATACATACATACATACATACATACATACATACATACATACATACATACATACATACATACGTCACCATCATCATCAGCCTGTTTTATGTCCACTGCAGGACGAAGGCCTCTCCCTGCGATCTCCAATTACCCCTGCAGTCCTGCGCCAACCGATTCCAACTAGCGCCCGGGAATTTCTTCATTTCATCGCTCCACCTAGTCTTCTGTCGTCCTTGATTGCGTCTTCCTTCTCTTGGTGCCCATTTCGTAACCCTAATGGTCCAACGGTTATCTAACCGCCGCATTACATGACCTGCCGAGTTCCATTTCTTCCTCTTGATGTCAATTAGAATATCGTCTATACCCGTATACATGTATAGGGAGAAATCAGATGCAGAAGTTATAGTCTCAGTTGTTTATTTCTTCGCTCTGTACACTCTCGTCCAATGTGAAAGGTACCACTTCATTCAAGCAGCTAGTCTTGCAGGCCTGTGAGTCGAAGAGACTCACTCACAGCCCATATATATGTTGTTCCGCTGTTGAAGAATCCCGCTCATGTAACATTTGCTCTGTACAGGCACGCGCAAGGAAACTGCCGGCTCTACCACAAACACGATGTAATTAGCTTTCATATAGGCGCCCAGCTCAAATTCTTCGTATTAACAACCTTGTAAAAAGATGTAGATAGTATCTAGGTATATTTATGGACGTCCTTTAGAAGGCCTATAGACTATAGACATATAGACTCTTTCTTCTCTTTGTACATAACCCATGGGCTTCTGATAGAGACTCCGTAGAAACGTCTCGTGTGATGTTATAACCCCGCAGAAACACATGCGGTATCTAGACTTATCTCTGGATGTCTTTTAGACGGCTTATAGACTTAGACATAATGTTTCTTCGCTCTGCACATAGCCTGAGGGCTTCTGGTAGAGACCCCGTAGAAAAGTCTCGTGTGCTGTTAGAGCCCTTGCAGAAATACATGCAGTATCTGGACCTATCTATAGACGTCATATAAATGGCTTCTAGACCTGTATTCGTTGTTCGCATTGTACATGGCCGGTATACTTTCACTAGACACCACGATGAAACGTTTCATGTGCTGTTAAGCTATCGCTGTTTTGTTGTTTTGAATCATCTCCCTGCTATTCTTTCCGATGAATTGATTATTAAACGTAAGTTCCACATTATTAGCTTAAGGTTTGAACGGAGAATTAAAACTTCTTACTGCAAGGGCGGCTGTTGACTAACCATAAAATGTATGGTGGTGGGTCCTTATTAAAAGTTTGGGCCCCGGGGGACGAAATGAAATAAAGCGCCCGTGTACAATGCATTGGGTGCACGCTAAATAACTCCAGGTGGTCAAAACAATGCGGAGCCCCCCCGCCTCCCACTCCCACTACGGCGTGCCTCATTATCAGATCGTGGTTTTGCTGCGTAAAATCAAGGAAGACGAACAGTCTCGCCTCACGATCGCAAGGCTGCCGCGTAGGCTGCATGGGCATCGACCCCGCACCCCCTCCTGCTCGTCGGCAGATGTGTCTCGGATCGCGCGTCAGTCGTATTAAGGCTAAACCCCATGAGCGCGATTTTGTGCGCGACAGCGACGAGCGACGGCTTCGAGCGACGGATCGGGCCGTCGCGTGAACAGATCGGTCGGTCTTGTCGCGCGATCGCTCGGTTCTGCAAATCTAGAATTCGTCGCTCGTCGCCCGGAAGTGCTATGAGCGACTGGCCAATAGCGCGAAGCCGGAACTGGATGTACGTAACTCAAGAACTTCCGATTGTCGCAGGGAACGAGCAAACGATTGAATTTTTATACGTGCAAGGATAAGAACCTACTGCAAGACTTTCAGAAATATTTTATGCTGCTTTTTACAGTAAAACACATCAACTTAAGGTAATAAAGCACGCGTCACGCTAGTTTCGGCGCCGATATTGCTGCCCTCATACCGGCAACACTGGGGAGACGTCGCTCGAAGTCATCGCTCGCATGGGGTGCAACTTGTAGGCGACGAGCGAACGCGACAACCATCTCCATCGCGTCGCTTGTCACTATCGCGTGCAAGATCGCTTGCATGGGGTTTATACTTTAGATACACGTGTCTGCTGTTTTGAGCCATTTTCGTGAAAAATTTTCCGTCCGATATTCTCCAGACCACGCGGCTGAAGGACGGTTTCTCCGGCTGTAGGTACCCGATGTATCTGTTGGCAACCAGTTGGAACCCTCCTGCAGGAAAGCTTGTTGCGAGGTTGCGGCTCATACGTCCACACTTCTGCTGTTTTAGAGCGCTCCAGCGATGTGCTGCTGTGCGAAGGAAGATTAATTGCATAGCAGCTCCTCGCGGTTCAAGGTGTACCACTCTGAACAGTGTGCGCCCGGTGGTGCGTCCTTGTGTCTTCCGCTGTTCGCAGGCATTGTCTCTCAGACCGGCCAGCAAGGCGCATATATCGATTTCCTTGCCTCGCTGTGGGCCGATATGCCAGGGGTGTTCATTAAAGGTCGTATTATTGGCACGAAGGAACGGAGAAAACAAAATGAAATTTGAGCAGAAGTTTGTTCTTTCTGTACGGGATCTACTCCCAAGGTCACGCACTTCTGCCAACGGTGGATGAGCTGCCCGCAGGCCATCGCAGTAGGACTCCTCATGTTGATAGTTCAGGAGGAGCTCGGCTTGAGCGATCGCTTCCTCGTCGTCGCCAAAAATGTTTCCCGCGCTGTGTGCGCTTCATACGAGGGAATAGGTCACTTGGTGCGAGGCCAGGTGTGAATATGGCGGGTGGGGCAAGATTTGGTAGCCTTAAGGAGGCTGCATGCGTCACCGTCACGTGTGCTGAGTGAGCCGGGTCATTGTCGTGGAGCAGACGGACGCCTTTCGCGAGCTTTCATTTCCTCTGCGCTTCCCCTCGATAGCACCTCGCAATTTGGTGAGAAGCTCGCAATAGTACTTTCCTGTAATAGTTTGGCCTTTGCGGGCATAATCTGTGAGAAGAGCACCACGGTAGTCCCAGAAGACGCTCAGCACGACCTTGCCTGATGACGGCACATCCTTGGCCTCTTTATATTTGGCGCGAGTGAGTTTCCGTGCTTCCATTGTTTGCTTTGCAGTTTGGTTTCTGGGTCATAATTGTGCGCCCAACACTCATCCATGGTTATCAGACGGTCAGAAAGGTCGCCAGAGTCGCTCTTGCGAAGCTTCAATAATTCTTGCGGCTGCTGCTTCCTTCCGCAACCTTTTTGCATTGGCGTCAGCAAACGCAGAACCCAGCAAGCGGCAACTTTCGTCATGTGCAGATTGTTGTGAAGTAAGTACGTTGTGCACAGAGCCTGGCACACCCGTTAATCTGTTCTACTGATTCTTCGACAGTGATTTAACCGGCCAGCGAGCACCAGATCCTCCACTGGCGCAGAAGTCTGTGGTTCGGCGTCGATCGACGGGGTGGCCACTTCTTTCTTTGTCGTCCAGGCTTGTTTGACCGCACTGAAATCGTCTGCGCCGTTTGACAACAGTGCTATAAGCTGGGGCCATTTTCGACTTACACCGCCACGAGCTCGGCGTGAATCTTCATGGCATCTTGTCCCTTCAAATACGGAGAGCGAATCACTGCACGTGTTTCAACTTTCCCAATGGGTGCTGCCATAATTATTTTGGTGCCCTAGCGGTGCTGCGCGGTACTAGGCATACGCTCACTCGTTTTGATGTCTATCGTGTATGCCTTTTTTAAATCTATGACAGTGATAATACGAACTTTATGAACGCCCCCTCGTAGTGCTCCAGCCAGAAGTGTGAACGGCTGTACGTACTACATCGTGTAGTCTTATACGGTGAGTCGGAAAGATTGGCTGCCACACGCGTTTGTCACTTCATCCGATGCAAATCTGGATAAGGTCGCTGCTCCAACCATTGGAATCTTACGGATTCAGGAATAACCTGTTAAAAAATTTACTGGAATGGAAACGGTTGTTGGTACCATGTGTCGTACGTAGGATCGCCCCCAGGGATCGAATCGTGCGTCTTCTGTTTGCTAAGCTTACACTACGGCGCGCCGTCTGGACGGAGCCTGTACGGGCAGACGACTATTTTCGTCTGCTCCCCCGGTTGTTGTTGCCGGCGTGGTGGTGGATCTCCGTTGCTGGTGCCGTGGAGCGGTGCAGGGGCCAGGCAAACAAAGCGGCCGCGGAAAAAGCCATTGTGATCAGCGATCCGTGGAGCCGAGCCGAGCCGTTCCGTCACCACGCGCTGTCGCACATACACTCTCTCGTCTCGTTCCCCTCGCCATTCTTTTGTTTCTTTCGTTTTCGAACTCTCTTCTCGTTTCTGCAGGAAGATAGCGTCCTGTGGCGCTTAAACAGGCCTCCCCGCTGGCGGTCTTGTTGTATCGTCGACGAGTCTGAATACGTGCTGAGGTTGTTAGAGCCTCGGGTGCTGTCACCCGAGGCTGTTACGTGGATGCTTCATTAGCTCCGGCGTTACGCGTATTTTCGCCTCCAGTCTGGGAACGACAGAACCATTGTGAAGGCGCGTCCTGCGCTATTTGTGAGAACTTTAGAACTGAGCAACTGGTCAAGCAGACGTGGTTGCCTTACGGAACTAAGTGTACCCTCTTCCGTGTTTACTCTTTCAGTATGCAGACAGCGCGATAGTCGTACAAGGTTACTTTAACAGGCGCCGCTGGAGCGTTTTAAGGACGCTGATGCGTCTACTTGCTCTGTTCATCTATTCTGGTGGAACAGAAGAACAGCCAGCAGACGAGTCAACCATTGCAACGTCTGCTTGCTCTATTCGTCTGTTCTCATATAATAGAAGAATAGAGCAAGCAGACGATATAATGAAGAGTGCCATGTGGGATTGTTGCATGGTGGCTTCTTAAGCTTTGCTGAAATACGCGAATCCTTATGCCCCATCTACGAACAGCGAAACAGTACTGTAATAGCTTTTGAAGAATGTTGCAAAAACCTGTTTGCTCGTCCATCCGTTTGCTCGTCGATGCGTTTGCTCGTCCATCCGTTCGTTCGTTCGTTCGTTCCTTCTGCGAGGCCTTGCTAAAGATCCAAATGGTGTTCATGTTGAAAATCTGTCGCAGTAGCAAGGAGATATAAGCCAGAGAATGCCCTGTCGACTAGTAGTCTGCTTGTGATGAACGTGCCTCCCAAAACGAAGTCACGTGAAGTGCATCAACCTCTCTTCGAGCATATATGCGTCGTCGTACATTTCTCCACGCGGGCTTAAGCGTGCTGCTGGTGCGCTCGCACATTGCTTCTTTCTTTCTCGTGCTCGTATCGTTCCTTTTCTTTCCCGCGTCGCACGTGATACTTCGATTGCATGCGCAATGGTGCTTATTTCTCTCTCTCTCTCTCTCTTTGCTGCGTATGGTTCACGTTCCATCAGTTCCATCGCTGTTGCTGCGCAGCGGTTGCCCCGAACAGTGTGCGCGTATGCGTGTACGCGCGATGACCTTGGCGCGACTGCACGTCGCGGGAGGTGCGGCAGCGTGTGTTTTGCATATCGCCCGTCGTGCAGCCGGCAGGGGTCCGTCGCTGTGACGTAAGTGATCCGGGACACCGGCCGTCACGTGTCGTAACACTCCGACGGCTAGGAGCGGGGTTGCCATTCTGAACACTGTAAAGCCCGGCCCTATATACTGGCGTGGTGCTCTTGTACGTTAATTGTATGTACATTAACAGCAGCTAAACTGGTTAACCTCCCTGCCTTTCCTTCTCCACTTTTTCTTTCCTTCCTTCCTTGTACGCTAATGATCGTCATGCAGACTGCCTCCAATCTGTTTCAGTATTGGAGAGCTTTACATCACGATATTCAAGCGTATTGCGGGTGGGGCAAACTCCATTGTAGGCCCCCTTTGCGTTCTTTTGTGCTCTCTCTTTGGGTTCCTTTCTGAACGCGCCCGCCAGTGTTCCCGTCCCGGGCCCAATGCTTCGGCACCGTAATATAAAACTATATATCAACTTGCTCTATCATTGTTCTCAAAGTAATTACGCTGTAGGGGTACCTCTTATAATAAAATACGAAGAACAGCAGTACTTTCTGGGCAGTGTAGGAAGAATTGCCGCCCCGGTGGCGTTCTGCTCCGAGTGCGTTGGTCGCAAGTTCGATTACCTGCCACGGCAGCTGCTCTTCGATTGGATTGGCTTTCTTAAAAGAGCATGGCTCGTTGAACCGTGCTTTTTTTTTTAAAAAGAATAGTTTGTGCATTAAACAAATAAATGTAGACTCTATGACGAAAAGCCAAATTAACTTCCGTTAATTCGACTTATCGCTTAATCCGTCCGCAGTTAATAGTTCCGGCAAGAAAGGCCACACATAACTAGAAAGAACTAGGAAAAATCGAAAGCGTAAACTAAATCGGTTAATTCGACCTCCACCAGCATTCGAAAACACATCACGCACAGCGGACATATGGCGCTGCTGCACCTCTGTATGCGTAAAGCTACGTTGTCTTCATCCTTTAATGGCCGACACTCTCTTCCCTGCGTAAAGCCATTCGTACCCTGCATGCTTGTAATCCTGTTGCGTCGCATTGAGAAAGTGTTTAAACATATTGAGGCGCTCTTCGCCGCGTGATACAGTTGATTCGCGCTTCGAGAGCGAGAAGCAAGGAGACGTTGCATACTATTTCAACAAACGCAAAAATATTTGAATTCGTTCATTTTTGCCACCGTTGGTTAGGTCGGCCTCGTGGTCCCCACCAAATCAGGTGGTCCCGCAACTGTTGTATTAACGGTAATCGACTGTGTGTATGTGTGTGTATGTGTGTGTGTGTAATGAAGACTGAGACTGATGCTCTTGAAAATCTTTGTTTTCTGGAAATTATTAATGGGCTCTTCTACCCCTTTCTGTATGCTCCCCAGTAAGTGAAACGTGTGCTTCCCGCATTTACAGATACCTAACCTAGATAGCATGATTGAAGCCATCTTTCGACACCTGTATGCTTTAAAAGCGCCTCCAGTGTCTTAACTAGGCCTTATTACATGTCAAAGCAATGTCTGTCTTTACCACGAGGCGTATAAAAAAGTCGGGTCCAGCCTATCTACTTAAGATAGGGTATCGTTGTGATGCTTCGAGGAACGATAAAACGAGAACAATGCTTTGATATGGAACATGACATTGAATATATATATATATATATATATATATATATATATATATATATATATATATATATATATATATATATATATATATATATATATATAACGCTCGTGTACTTATTTGAGCAGGAGGTCGAAATTAAGCCACAGCCCCCCACTAACGGCGTTTATCGTAGTTGTACTGTGGCTTTGGGTCGTAATAAACCGCGTAATTTAATCGTGTGGGCTCTCATTATGAAACCATTACGAGTTTACAACGTGCTTAACATTGCTATATATATATGCACGGTCGCAGAGACAACACCGCGCTGCTGTGCTGTTGGCAAGGCCAGTGGAAGTCTCTCATCGAGACAGTCACAGAAAAAAAAAAACGGGTCGCGTTACCTCGGCATAATTGATGATAACCCTGAAGATCACGTGGTATAAGGCGACGCAGATCGGGTTCCACGGGAACGACTGGACTTGCAGCCGTTGTTATGGGACGATTGTGACGAAATATAAGAGCGACCTTCGTCGCCATCAGCCTATTTTTGTGTACGCTGCAGGACGAAGGTCTCTCTCCCCAGCGATCTCCAATTACCCCTGTCTTGCGCTGGCTGAGTCCAACTTGCGCGTGCAAATTTCCCAGTTTCATCACCCCACCTGATTTTCTGCCGTCCTCAACTGCGCTTCCCTTCCGTTGGCACCCATTCTGTAACTCTAATGGTCCACAGATTATCTGCCTTACGCGTGATACGGCCTGCACAGCTCCGTCTTACCTTAATGTCAGTTTATTTTTCCTTTGTATTAATGTCAACTAGAATACCGCTCTCTTTTCGTGTCTTAACATTACGCCTTACATTTTTCTTTCCATCGCTAAAATGTTGGTGTTTCACGTGCCAAAACCACGATCTGGTTATGAAGCACGTCTTGTATATGGGGATCCTGGAGATTTGGACCACCAGGCGTTTTTTAACGCGCACTTAAACCTAGGTGCGCGGGTGTCCTCGCATTTCGCCCCCCATCAGAATGCAACCACCGTGGCCGGGATTCGAACCCGGGACCTCGCGCTTAAGTTAACAGCCCAACACCAATATAGCCACTAAGCAACCACGGCTCCATCGCTCTTTCCGCGGGCCTGAACTTGTTCTGGAGCTTCTTTCTTAACCTCTTGGTTTGGGCTCCATATGTTAGCACCGGTGGAACGCGATGAGTGTACACTTTTCTTTTCAACTAGCGCGACTTTATTTCCTGTTTAATAAGGGTGTTCGAAAAGTCAGGATCGAATGGGTCGACGCT
The DNA here is from genome assembly GCF_038994185.2 of Dermacentor albipictus. Lineage (NCBI taxonomy): Eukaryota > Metazoa > Arthropoda > Arachnida > Ixodida > Ixodidae > Dermacentor > Dermacentor albipictus. Next base: position 111,649,089 of record NC_091828.1, read on the forward strand.
GTTGTGTCGATATTTGACCTAGTGGACTGTGGACTCATCGTTCGTATATGCGCGATCTCGGGCAAACCGCTGCAGCCATTTGGTGTATGGTGAAGTCACCGAAAAGCAAGTAATTTTTTTTTAATGGTACGGGGACCTGTATACTCGCAGGCTTGCTGAAACTCGCCACATGACACACAACATAATTCGGCAGTAATGGCTTTCATGCCGTATCATGGCGGACTTGCGTGACAAATAGCAGAGTGAAATTAACGAATATTCGCTAGTTATATTCTCAGTTATTCTCTTTTAGACTTCCCGATTGCGCAGTTGAAGCAGGGCAGTAAAAAAATATGATCTTGAGGACAAAGCGCTAACAGGCATGGCCACGTAATAAAGCTGCGCAGACAAAACACGGGCGCTTTGTACTTTACTAGCTTACTACGTAACATGTTTGTTGGCGCTCGGTTGTGATGGTGAATGTACGCCTACTCGCACACGTTCCGTTGCTTTCACTCAGAACACCCGCCGTGGTTGCTCAGTGGCTATGGTGTTAGGCTGCTGAGCACGAGGTCGCGGGATCGAATCCCGGCCACGGCGGCCGCATTTCGATGGGGGCGAAATGCGAAAACACCCGTGTACTTAGATTTAGGTGCACGTTAAAGAACCCCAGGTGGTCGAAATTTTCGGAGTCCCCCACTACGGCGTGCCTCATAATCAGAAAGTGGTTTTGGCACGTAAAACCCCATAATTCAATTCTTTCACTCAGAACAAGTCGCAACTATTCGGCTCAGGTTGTGCGCTTAACGACAACTTCGAGAAATCTTTTCCCACAAAATCTGTCTTGAAATGCATAGATGTTGCAGCTAACACTGATCGGTATTGGAAAATGCAATATTGAACACGCATTTAGTTAGACCAGTTTGAAAGGAATCGTTATTTCATTTTGTTTTTCAGAGCCTATATGGTAGCATATACAGGTGCGTCCATTTTCTCGCAGTCGTTTACTTCGAATTGGTATTTCTCGGTCGACGTCGCGAAAGCTGCCTGTCGCGGCACTAACGGCCGAAGGGGGCAAGAACATTATATATTGCTCCCCAACAAGAATCGCGCGTGGTAATTTACTTGTAACTGTCGCCAGACGGCGTGAGGGCGAGTAGCTCTGGTTGTTCCTAATCTGCAAAGGCGCTGCCAAAGGGGTCGCGCGCACCGTGGACACGCCCATCGCCAGGTATACATCTCGTAAAATAAATGGTAAAAGGAATGCCTCGCGTAATCTGCAGGGCGTTCAAGGGCGCCATCGTCATGCCGCTTACAGAAAGTACATAGAGCCGCGTTTAGCCGGCGCTTGCAGTACAGGACGTTTATTACCTCACGGCAATTTAACACAGAATTTATCGTCTGCAACGTCGTCTGCTTCTGTTCGCGGGGAGCAGACGACGCCGTGTATACGCGTGTACGTACGTGCAACGTATAGTTCTTTATTCCGTGCGTTGGAATACGCTCGTCTGCAGCGTCGTCTGTTTCTAGTTCGTGTAACAGACGACGAAGCTCACGATACGTGCACACGCGCGGCACGGGGAATATATCGTGCTTGGAACGCGAGCTCCATAAGCTTGGCTAATTAGCCGATTTGTTATGGCGACGGCTTTCGTAATGCTGCACCGTATTAACTGACTGCGTGTAGGGTTGTAGCGACGGAGTCAGCAGCGTCGTCTGCTTCTACTTTGAACAGCAGATGACGCGTATTTAGACGAGGATATATGAGCGTGTGCACCCCCGGCACGAGAATACATACCGTGGTAGGAATGCGCGTTCTGTAGCGTTGCTGGCTTGCTATAGTGTTATGACGCTGCACCGTAGTCATTGGGCGCAGCGTGTGCATGTATACGGTCGTGTGGCGCGGGGCTATGCGATATACGTATATCTTGTCTGTCAGCTTCGCGAAAGAAAACAATACGTATGCGACAGAGTGGCCTCGGCAAAATTAAGTGCCTCGGTCGCTTGTTACGGGCGCTTTAGGCACTTACAGTGTCGGGCAGCGCATGCGCAATGAAGGATTGTGTGTTATACACTTAATCGCTGTAGAAGCAACGGTGGTGCCCGATTATTGTGCAGCCTGTTCGCTGTACGTTTATCAGCTCCATCGAGCGCATGCAAAAGTGCCCGAGTATGTTTTCGCGTGGTGACCGCGTATGAGCGTGAGGTCGCGACTGCAAAGATTGCGCGATGGAATTGTGGCGAAAGTGAAGGGTTTGTGCCTGAGTTCGCGTGTGTTTTCTTGTTTCAAAAACTGGGATACTGATTTCTTCTGACGATATACGAGTGCCTGTTTGAATATCACGCGAGTTCCCTTGGTCAGACAAATGCGCGTGACCCCCTCCCCTCCTGCTAGCACATATAGGGCAGACGAATGAGTGAAATAGAAAAGCTCTTTGTGGAATTTGTTAACAATCGCCAATCCGATCTACCTACTGCCGCCTTGAAACGTCGGCTGGGCGAAATTAGTTCCGACGTATCACGACGAATTTCGTTGGGTTGACTAGGGGCTAATTTATCTTTTATTTTAGTCTTCGTTCTTATTTTTTTCAGTCCGCTTGTGTTACAGAACTTGTGTTCCTGTTGTCGATTCAGTGCAAAATGCAATTCGCCTGGTTAAACCTGAAGTGAGTGGCCTAAAATACTTCAGGGAAATACGCGAGCTTACAGCGAATCTGCCAGACAGTCGCCGCCTCCATACTTCTGCAAAAAAAAAAGAACAGTGAAAAGGAAGTACCTTTTGTAGGACGGCCACATGGTCACTTGAAAGGACATTATATATATATCAAGCTGTACTTGTATAATTTATTTATTTATTTATTTATTTTCACATACTGTCAATCCCTCATGGGATTATTACAGGAAGGGCAAGTACATATGGTAGCATTTGCGAACAAAGAATATAAATAGATTATGTTATCATAAGTGTGTTATTTCAAAGGTTTTGGTTTCACTAAACAAAAGAATTAAGTAGTTCATCACAAATGCAATATTTGGGCACAATATACTATAACAAGGAAGAATCTGAGAAAACAAGAAACCAAACAAGAAAAAAAAACACGTGAAAGCACACGTGATATAAAATACCTAATGAACATGACAAACAGGATGCAGTCATGCGTATGATGCATCATGCAAAAGGAACACTTATATATTAAAGTGTTAGGCTATGAAGATGCAATGAGTCAATGAGTCGACCACTGTTCCCGTAATCTTGAGGCTTTCGTGAGCCTGAAAGAGACACAGAAATCAATAACAAGTCGCGATGTCACGTCGTTTGCATGATTTGCATGAAGTCGCGGATATTGGCAGCGCCCGTTCGGATCTATAATTAGGTATACTAAGCAGTAAACATTTATTTCCGGTGCATTCAATAAGCAAGCAGAGGCTAAACGTGGTAACGCTTTGTGGACTATACTTACGCAACAAATGTGGGCTCAGGTACCTGAATATACCGCAAAATTCGAGACTTCATTCGCACTTTTGTTTGGACGTGGCGTCGTTTATTTCGAACGATTATTCTTTACACGTTATAACTGCATGAATAAAATTCGGACCACTTCTGCAAGACCCGTTGAGTTTCTGCCCAGTGCCACTCGAGAATCGACTGAGTTCGAAAGAGTATACGTAGAATGGTCAAGTGGCCGGGGGCAGAATAGTTGGATGGTCATGCTTTGCCACTCGAGAATCGACTGATTTCGAAAGAGTATACGTAAAATGGTCAAGTGGCCGGGCGCAGATTAGTTCGATGGTCGTGCTTTGTTCTGCACTTGATAAAGTCCACGACATATCTCTCAACCAGAAAGAACGCGTCGGCATGAGCTCCTGCAGAAAAAAATGGTATGATGGAGGTGTTGCTAGGTGACGTTTGACGACTGACGTTATGTTGCTATTGTCCCACACTGCCGGTTACTTTTTCAAGATAACCTAAGTTGAATATTCGTTGTTGTTTTAGTATTCAGCTGTTCTCTTTTTTTTTTTGGAGTGGAACTGATCGAGAATTGAGACTGCCACTTCGTAACCAGTTGAGTTTCTCTTGAGTCCCTGTTTTATTCTTTTGATATTGAACAATTGTGTCAGTGGATGTGCCGCAATCAGCCGGAAAAAGGGTTCACGCGCTTTTCTGGGCAGTTCGGGAAGTCTCCAGCGCATCTTCAATCACGAAGAACGCGGTGAGACTACCGTGTAGATAATTGGGAGCAGATGGGGACGGTGACTTACAATATATTTTTTGCTAATGACATGCGTGTCAAAGAAGGTTGAATATTTTTTTAAACTATTTACTAGAAGTATGCCCGCAACTAAAACCTTTGACGAAGAACGAACGAGAAGTTTTCTGGTTTGGCTCTGCAACATCAATTGAGTTTCTCTTATGTTAGTTTATTAACTTCAAATAACTATGTAGGCGCGGCGGAAGCAGCCAGTGAGGTGAGCACACAACAAGCTCTTTCTTAGTTCTTGAACACGGCTGTGGCGCATATTGAACTTCAATAAGAAACGCAACGAGACCGTATGCAGAGGGGTGGATGGTGTCGGCCTTGGTGGTGAGTGAAGACATTCCTTAAATTATTAATAATACGCTGCTTGTTGCTTCATGAAAAGACGGCGAGACGAGTATTTGTAGGCATCTAATAGTTCTTAATTGAACTGGAAATTTGGGGTGAGCACCCGAGCGTGAACTATTCATCCAGCCTTTGGTAACAGCAGTTGAATGTCCATTGAGACCGTTTTAAGATTCCATTCACTTTCAACAACTAGCTTTCTAGCAGTGGGGAAGTAGTCGAGAAAGTTGGGCTTTGTTGTCTACTTGACGGGTGTTTGTGGTGCGTCCTTAACCACAAGGAACGCAAGGACACGGCCGTTCGAACAAAAAAGGGATCAGATGACGTCGGCAGTAGTGGACGTGACTATCATATATTTTTTTTAATCGCACGATGCCAGTTAGCCCGCCTGCAAAAGCACATAGGTTGAGTTTCCGTTTGCATTGAGTGGCTTTTCGTTTTCTTGAACGAGAAATTTCGAAGGAATTGAACGAGGGTTGAGAGACTGCCCGTTTGCTGTGCTAATTGAGTTTCTGTTGAGTTCACATTGAGAGTCCGTTGACTGAACCGGCTCTACCCTTGCAAAAGCTATTGAGTTTCTGTTGAGTCCGCCCTGGGGCAGTCTCTTCGAACAGAAAGGTACCGCGAGATTGGAGGAAGCAGTCGTGTAGACGTTCGGTCGGGCTCCTTCTTGCGCGCTTGACTACGTTCGTGGCAGATCCTCAACCACAAAGAGCGCGACGGGAGGACTGCACGTTGCGAAGAAGAAAGGAAGAGGATGCGACGCTGGTGTCGAATTTTTCTTTTTTTCTTTCTCGTTCCTTTGTTCAATTGTGTTTCGACGCGCGCGCTCCTCGTGAGCTTCGAAATTAGGCGCGAGAGAAGGCGCCGCTTCGACGGTGTGAATGGTCCTGTGTGAAGTGAAGAAAGACCGTCGCATACGCGGGCCTCGTTTCCTGCTGCGTAAACAGATTGAGTTACGGCGTGCCTTTCCCTGCCCAACCTTTCCCTTTAGTTTTTTGTTTGTTTGACTATAACCTTTTCTTTGGACATCGGCGTTGTTGCGCTGGCCGTCTGGTATGAGAGTTTTTTTTTAGTTCTTTCTCATATGAGGGGTGCGAGTGAACGTACCACCTATAAATTTCTTCTGATAGTCCCAGCTCAGTGGAGAGGCATCGCGGGGAACAGTCTATAGAGCATGCTGCGTCGTTGTAAAGCCGTATCATTGCCATCTTCCCGCTCATTACAAAAATAATTTTAACATTCTGTGAAATTCCTTCCGAGATTTTATAACATTCTACCTTATAAAACGTATTGGCGTTATAGATTATTATTTTCGAGTTTCTGTAGTCTTCCCTCGTATAAAGATAATCGCGGGTATTCTACGTAATCCGTAGTGACTTTTTCTGGCTCTTATTCCTTTGCAAAAAGTAATCGACATTCTAGAGAATTGGTCGAGCCTCTAAGGTTCTTCCTCGCAAAAATAAGCGCTTGCTTTCTGTAGAATTCTCCAGGGTTCCTATAGACAACCATGTCGCGAATACAAGTTTACATACCACAAAATTCCTGTTAAGTTTCTTTGGGCACGTATAGAGGTGGACCACTGAAGCGCCATGCTTGACTTGATTTAGAGGACGCCTTGTGCATAGCACATGCCAAAAACGCTCATTGCGTTTCCTTCTGCGCGTTCATCTCAGGAGTCGTCCAGATGAAGTCAAGCATGGCCTTCAACTTAAGGCGCATTTCTGAACACGGTGGTTATAGTCATACTCCGCCTCGCCAACAGCGTGCGCTGCAGCGAAGGCTATAGGGGAGCTCAGTCCATCCAATCAGAGCCGGGTGAGGGTTACAGAGAGATGGAGTAGTAGGGAATTAACGCCCATTGTGCTCTGCTAATCCTTCCGCGACAAAGCTTCCCATTCAGTTGGCTTCTTGCGGAGGCCGATCACAGATGGACAGTGGAGGAGCCTTTCCTTCTGGTTCTATGTCCTGATTGGCTGACGGGACCTGTAGGTTTTGCTACATTGCGTGCAGTTAGGGAAAGGAAGTGTACGTTTGTAAATTACGCTGCTGCTGTCGTAGAGTTCCCTACTAAAATTACTATAGGCAACTCTGGCGCCCCCGATCAATCGTGGCAATGTACGCGTGGTACGTGGATTTGTCTGATCTTCGTGCCTGCAGCTTTAGACGTCCCTGTGGCTTTGTTTACTGCGCCTTGTCTGCCGTTGTGGACCATATAATTTCGAAACTTAGACTTCAGCAAAGCGTTTGATAAAGTTGCCCATAATAAACTTCTTGAAAAACTGAAATTAATAGGCGTGCCCTTGACCTTAGTAAACTGGATTGCTTCCTACCTACAAAATCGAACACAGTTTGTGGATATTGGTGGCATCTCTTCTCCGTTACTTCCAGTGACATCTAGCGTGCCCCAAGGAAGTGTACTAGGTCCACTGTTGTTTTTGATTTATATAAACGATATTGTGTGTTCCATTGATAGAAATGTTAAAATTGGTTTATTTGCCGATGACTGCCTGCTGTACACCCCAATAAGTTCTGTGGCTGACCAAATATTACTGAATGATGCTTTCCTCGAAATTGTGGCCTGGTGTGACAGATCTGGAATGGTCTTCAATTCTGATAAGACTGCTTTTGCGCATGACAAGAAAGGAACGTCCTATCCATTTTAGTTACTCTGCTTACGGTACTACTATCTCGGAAGTCGAAAAAATACAAATATTTAGCCGTTTTAATAAATTCACAGCTTAACTGGAGCGACCATGTTGATTACATCTGTTCATCTGCGTTAAAAAAACTGGGATTTTTGAAACACAAGCTCAAAGGAGCACCCAGTCACGTTAAGGTATTAGCCTATAACTCTCTTATTCGGCCCAAACTTGAGTATGCGGCTATAGTGTGGGACCCGTACAACACAAAAGATATATCAAAAATAGAAAACGTGCAAAGACGGGCTGTGCACTTCATTTACAATAAATTCAAGAGAACTGATTCCCCATCTGCTTTAATTGCCTCCAACAAAATTAAACCTCTTCATATAAGACGGAAAATTGCTCGATTAACGTTTCTTCATTCGCTCATCCAGGGAAAGTTTGGAATTTCTTCTTCACCTTATGTTACACCTTCAACTACACGAAAAACCCGTCACCAACATACCCATGCCCTAACACCATATTTTGCGAAAACAAACTTGTTTAAATACTCATACTTTCCGCGCACAATAAACGATCGGAATGCACTGCCTTAACAGATTGTCTCAAGTGACAGTTTTGAAAGAAATTTTGATGTGCAGATTGATGTGCAATGTATTTCCTTTGGCTTGGCTCGCTCATTTGTGTCATGTGTCACACCTTTTGTCTATGTAATAACTTTATGGCGTTTGTAAATATGCCTTGTTATCTGCCCTTCCTGTTTGGACCACATGAGGTCTGCAGTATTTATGTAGAAAAATAAATAAATAACAATCCAGTTTTGTTAAATGCAGAAAGCAAAGCCTCTGTGCTCATGCCTCAATCGCTGTGATTTGTGGTGTTTGTAACGTAGTATTTTGTCGGAAAATATCCGATTACAAAGTCACAAGGCCGTGTGAAGCCAGAAATACAAAGTTTAGTCAAATCCACATAATATAAGCACCATTCCCAAGCTGACTCAGCCGTCGTACTCCCGTAGACACTAGCACCAGAGTTCCCTCTAGTGATTTTAGTCAGAAACTCCATGGTAGCTGCATATTGATCTTATACCGTGAGAAGATGTACGGGGTGGCAGAAAATACTAAGAAACAAGTACGCAGGGACGCCACCGTGAAAGGTACGCACTAGTACCTAGGGACGTCGTGGGTTTGGACAGCATCTGTGCGGAGCTATTCGGTTGCATACCTGCGTGCAAGGATTACGTGGCGTTCTAAAGAAAGCTAGCATCATATTGAACCTATAGCAATCTTGCATAGCCTGTTCGGTCCGAAAACGACCTAAATGCCCGAAAATACGCCTAAATCGGTGACTTCACACCGCCCGCGTTTCCGGGTGGCGTGCGGGTGCACTTAATAGAGAGTTTTTGAGCGTGTTCGGTATTCCGATAAGCGCAGGCGAACTGGGCGTTTTACCGGAGGGGTGGAGGCGTAAACGTGAGCGGCCTGCACGGTGCACCGACGCGGTGGTGCAGAGTGCGATCAGACAAACAGATGTTGCAGTAACCAAGTGTATTCTACTTCGCTGCTGGTTAAATTTTCGGCAGCAAGACGACTACGCTGCTGCCCAAAGCTTACACCAGTATCGAGGTTACTTGGTTACTGCAATATATTATAGCTTTGTGTTTGAGCTTTGCGATACCGGGTTGCTGCACCGTGCAGGGCGTTGACGTTTGCGCCTCCGCCCATCCTGTAAAACGCCCAGCACGCTTGCGTTTACCCCAATACCAGAAACGCTAAAAAATATCTAATAACACAGTAAATCTTCCATGGGCAATACACGAGCATCGTTTTGAAGCTTATGAGTGCTATGTAAACGAAGTGTAGGGGCAATTGTCTGCAAAGTGTTCGTTGTTTATAGAAAGTCAATGGGCTTATGATTTTCCGCCTCTTTGCGTTCAAAATGCCTTTTGACTATGCACAGGCAAAAAAAAAAATACGTGAGAAAGGAAAGTGGTCAATAATATGTTTATAAGACAGTCTGTAGACTGTCCAAGCTGTCAACTATTAGATGTGTACGGTCAGTGCGTACTGGAAATGATACACGTTGATCTGTGAGATCTCTATTGCCCAACCTATTGCGTGCAGCATGGTCATAGAGTGTACATAGACGGAGCTTAAGATTAATGAGCAGGCTTAATGGTCTATAAGATGTTAAGATGTGGGCGGATTGCACAAAGATCGCGCAAGTTGTAGCATATGGGATGTTTATAGACTATGTGTTCGCATAAGATTCATAAAAGAGGCGTATTGTTCTATAATATGTCCACGTACAGTTAATAGACTTATATTTAGGAATGACATCATCACGCGGCTAACGCATTCGTAGGCCAAGAAGGCGGCAAAGTGCGCTATGTTTGTAACACTCGTTCATTACTGCAGAAGTTACAAAGGGCGTTCGAAGGCGGTGGTGTTCGTGACGTCACGTGTGGGATATTAGTGCGGAGACTGATAGCACCGCGGCATCTTCAGGTATGCAGCGCAGCCGCTAGGCTTCGCCTACACTGGGGCGTCTATTTGTGCAGCCCAGGTATATCTCCTGACCGTCTTCTTCGTTCAGTCAGTAGGTCACGTGGCACACGGAGGCGCAGGGCATGGTGTATATGGCGTTTCCTCCAAATAAAATATTGGTCCCCCCGTGCGTGGCCTATACCTCGCTCGATTTCAGTTCTTCCATTGGAGACGATTACTGCCGATATTGGTATCTGTGTGTGGAGGCTGAAGGGGACACCTGTCAGCAGTGCTTGCGCGCGCGGGGATATATCTGCACTCTGCCAAGCCACTCGTGCGATTCATTTATTTCAACCTGCCGGTCTTCGAAACGGGTATGCGTCGTTTCGTTTTTCTTTCTCCCCCCCCCCCCCCTTCCCCCTTCGATAAACTCTCCCGATCTGTCGATCGAAGGTTTCCTACTGCTCGCCGCCAAGGGCGTGTTAGCGATTCACGTCGAGATAGTGCGTCCTGCGCTTTCGAAAGGAGATCCACGCATAGCATTTTTTTCTTTCCTTACTTCAGTTAAACGTTAACTGGAGGAAGGAGTGGCGTGAAATACTGCTCACTGGTTGCAGACGGCGCCGCTCGTAGCAGATGGCAACCCCTATAGCGGTGCTTCATGCTACCGCTATCGATCTTCCCTCAAACCTGCCGTGGTCTGAGTAGTTGCTTTAATTCCATTTGCGTATGTATATATTTAGCTCTCCCGTCCTTTTTCTTCGTGGGCGATTCCTGTATTTTCTTCCGCAATACGAGCCTCTTGAGAACGAAGATCTAGTACGCGTGCGGCACCCGGAAACAGACGGCAGACGATACGCGCCCGTCTGTCTTATCGGTCAACACCTGCGTTCTGCTCCATGTCGTCCGTCTGTTTACTGTGCCATATGTGGAAGTGCGTGCCGACGCCGCCGACTATACGCTAATCGCCATGCGGGTTGCGACGTACTGTAGAGCAAAGAAAAAAAAATTGCTCGCGGCCCCCGTTTCTCGCGGTTTCGCTGTTTGGCTGACTTCGCGATCTATTTTCGTAAAGAAGGAATCGTCTGTTCCGGCTTCAGTTTAATACTTGTGTCGTCTGTCCTTTGGTTAGCTTGGTTGCAGGATGAAAATCGTCTGCTCTAAGTGAGACTTGGACCGGGATGTCGTCTGTTCCAACTATAATGTCTGACCTGGGAACTGTCTGCTCTGATCTGTGCTAGATCGGAGAACCGTGGGCTTCGTACAATATTTGTTTCAACATATAATGTGACTTCCGTTCCGCTCTGGACAGCAACCTCCATTCTGAGTTCAATTTAATCGGGGAAACCGTTACACAGTTTGCCTCTTATGAGTATGCTCTGCAGGCCATCCTAAACACTCTTCGCTGACATTCTGCTCATACCAGCCCTTATGAAAATGAACATTGTCTTGTTTTTGTGATGTCACGTTAGCGTATTCCTTACGACCGATCAAACTCCACATAATCGCGCTGCTTCACCTCCTCATAAATGACAATGTCATCACAGTTTCTTTCGATATTGCACAATGTTTTCTGCTGTCATAAGCCATTAGCCTCTACTGACTTTTTCTCTGTTTTAGTTGTATGGTATACTAATCTATGTTTGCACCCGAATTCAAACGCGCAACAGGTTACTTAGCGGCATCCCGTCATTTCTTATAACTTGCGCTGGTGGTGTGGCGTGTGTTTCCTTCTTGTGTCCTCATTTTTTCGCGCAGTTATAAGAAACGTCTAGATCTCGTCATGAACCGGCAAATTTAAGATATACCCTGACTACAAATTTGTATTCCTAAGAAGACGCGAGTTTTGCTTCTACCAGCCGCAATGATTGAACTTTGGAGATGATTTATGAGCTGGAGCGACTCTTGATAGATTGAAATGTTTGTAACTTGAAATTAGCTGAAAAGCTTCCAAGTGTTTGTGGTTGCACCCCTTTTGTTTGGACAGGTTTAAAGTTGTTCAATTCTGACGTTCAGTGGATGAGCAGACTTTATGTTAGCTTATGCAACGCGTGCCAGTGGGCGCCTAAGTGTACGGTCTGGACACGGAAGACGTGGTTCGACGTCCTTGCATACACTGTGTACGCCGTGTGCGTTTGCAAGTGTGGATCGTAAATTAGCGAGCTCGCGCGAAACCGGCTTAATCGGAGAGGCAGTTTGCATACCGCTACGTGTACGTATAGTCCGATGGTTAATTTACTATATCCCGAATGGTTAGGGTGAAACCGTACAGACCGCGTTGCTGCAGCCAGATCTCCCGCGTTGCGCGGTATATAAATATAGACTTGGCGGAGTCCTTTCCGCTCGAAACGGCATCGCGCCGAATCAGTCGGCACATTTGGTTGGGACGGAAGCGACGTTCCTTCTTTGTGCGTGTGTGTTTCTATGGCGCCAGTCCCTTCCGTCGATTCTTATCAGCTGTAGGACGCGGTGTCTCAAGTGATGTGTAGGTATTTTCTCGGGGGACGCCCTTTCCACGAACGTTCATCGCGACGCTCGTCTTTGCGTCGACATCCTTTAGACTTCCTGCAGCGGTCACGGGGTTTCTTTAATGTGAAAAAAAGTTGTGTGGTGTATGGTATGTCGACGCTTGGCCAGTCCAATAGAACGGCATTACAGAAGAGGAACACACGTTGTTTTCGTTTCTTTGTTCTTCTAACTTTGTACTGGCATCCTGTGGAGATTTCAGTGTTATTGTCAAGGTTCGTCGAACATTGACAAAACCTCTGCCTTGACTCTATCAACCGCTTGACGTGTTCTTTCAGATTCCCTTTGGCATTGTGCTGGCATCCTGTGGACTTCAGCAATATTTGCAGTTTGAGTATCCTTGTTCAACGTTAGCACGAGTGCAACTCCACATGACGTCTCTTCAAAAACGTTCACTTTTTTTTATTTGTCTTTACATCCTCTAGACTTCATGAAGCGTTGTCAAGGTTTGTTAAATGAAAACAGAAGTACTTTTTACGGTAACGCTCGGGCAACCAGCTCGAAATCAGTTGACACCATATGGAATTAGTGTTGAATTTTCTTGATAATCAATAGTTACTCTTTACGAACGTAATTGATTTTCAGAATGAACTTTTGCAGGGAAATCCACAAGACGAATTTTCTCAGAAGCATTTACTGACGTCATTTTTACATTGTATTGGCGTCCTGTGGACTCGAGTATTCGCAATGGTTGTTGAGTATGAAAGAATTTGTGTGCCAACGCTATCGCAACCACACATAACATATCTTCAGAAAATTTAACACTTCTTTATTTGTGTTCACGTCCTGTAGAGTTTCTGCAGTGCTAGTATTGTTTCTCGAATGTCGGCACAAGTATATGTTATGGACGTGGAACTTCAGAATAGCGTCTGCCTGAGCTCGTTGGCTGCACATACCACGATTGGTTTCCAGCAGAACGTACTGACATGGACAGACAGGGACGATGACACACGCTGGACTAGCAACTGGATGTTTATAATTGGTTTCCCACACATTTCGGTCCCATCCTGTGACGTCGTCCCTTTCTGTCCGTGTCAGTATACGTTCTGCTGGAAACCAGTTGTGCTATGTTTTATGTGCTCGCTTACGCAATTATCATAGAAAAATTGCTAGAAACATTTTACTGCATGCACTCCTGCCAATTTTCTGTAGCCTCTAGAAAAAACGCTCTTTTGGAAAGCTTTGAATTTTAGTGTGAGCTTGTGTCGGAAAACCCCCCGGAACTAATTTCCAGAGGCATTTACCAATGTTTCTTTAACTTAGCGACGGAGTGTGTTAACACTAACGCGATTCCGCATTTTCAGAAACATCAACGATTTCTACTGACTTATTGTTGATATTTTGTAATGCCTGATTTAATTCGTAATGTGAAATAGTAACAAAAGTCAGGCGCTGCACCCGCAACGCCTCGTAACACAGCGCAGCAGAGACTTTGTTTTTAAGTCGCACTTGTTGTTATGCTTGTAAAAGCGTCGACCGTCTTTGGAAGTTTCTGTACGTCAGATAAGCGTCAATAGAATCTCTACAGAATACCACCAAAGCCTTTTCGTTTTGGGCATGGGCATCGAAAGGACCGGATACGCTATTCCCTCTCAATGCGTAAATTGCGGCCGATTCTGTATTCACAGCTTGTGCAGCTGACGAGATGCTGAAATATACTAACGCGCTTCCTCGGGGAAATCTTCAGCGTTGGCTTCTCCGATTTTGTTTGTTGACTTCGTGCAGCAAAGTCTCTTGAATATATTAACGCCAATCCGTCCTCGCGGTTGCGCTGTTAGCGAAATGTATACGGGAACGCTCGAAAACGCATTGGATGCATGAGCTCTGCACGCTTGTATACCTTCGTATGTCGGAAACGATGCGGGTTCGGCATCAGTTTGTTGGTATTATTGATCGCGAAGCAAAAGCGCCGCCGCTGCACATGTCATCGTCACGGACGCGCTGCGGTAATTATCTTTGCGCAGTGACAGGTATTTGTGCGCGCAGCACGCGTTTCCAATGATAATTAGCCGACCGCTTGCACTGGCAGCTAATATATATCCCGATGTTGGATCGAGGTTGCTCCTCGCTTAATGCACCGGACGCGGTTCTAATTACTCGCACATATAACCGCGAGTTCTCTTTATACAGTGGGGGCCGGCGTATATATAGCTAGGTCACCTGGATGGCGGAAATCCAGCTTTTCCTTTTCTTCTCTTTTTTTGCGTTGCTTGTTCATTTCTTTGTTTTTATTTTCTTTAGCCGACCGCAGTGAACGCTGTGCCGAACAGCGGAGGCATCCAAAGAGAGAAAGATAGATTTACGTATGAAAGCGTCCTTGGCGCGAGGCCTTTTTATATCCAACAAGTCGTGTATCCTGCATCTGCACGTCTCTCGAGAACTGGATTGACTTGAGAGCAGATGATTCGGTAGCGGGTGACGTGAGGTCATGGCAGTTGGACCGAAGCCATAGTCAAATAGGGACGCCGATCCGTTAGCTGGTGGGGATGGAGCTCAAATTGATCTATCTGCTAGTTTCTTTTAGCTCCGTTTTCTTGCTGGTGGGACCGAATGCCAAAAAAGTAGGGACGTCCGCTAGGTGTCTACAAGTTCCGTCTGCTAGCTTCACGGTGCGACTGAAGCCCAATGAAATAGGGACGTCTGCTAGCTAGCTCCGTATGCTAACGGGCGAGACCTACCTAAGCCTAGTGAAATTGCGATGTCTGCTAGCTGTAATGAGCTCCATCTGCTAGTCGATGGCGCTGAAGTTCGATCAAATAGCCACGTCTGCTAGCTAGCGCGACCGAAACCGAGTCAAATAGGAACGTTTGCATGCAATAGTTAGTGGGAAAGAAGCACCAATCACATAGGGACATCTGCTAGCTAGTAACCTCGCTTACCGCGTTTGTTGACCACGGCTTGTTGACTAATGTAAGCATCGGTCCATGCGCCGGAACGTCTTGGCGCCAAAAGACGCCTTGTGTACCGTCTATTTTCATTTCACGATAAAGAGGTACTGCAGTGGTAACTGCGAATGGTGCTTTTTGGCGTTCGAGACTTGAGCAGACGATGACCCGACGTGGTGAATGTGGCGTGCGCCACAGCGCCCACCCGGTCGAGATAAAGCATAAGCAAGATTGCGCTGCCGAACAACGAGGTCGCAGGTTCGATTCCGAGATGCAAAAACGCTCGCTTACCGTGCATCGGGTATGCGTGAAAGAACCTAAGTTGGTAAAAATTAATCCCTAGCCCTTCACTGTCGCGTTCCTCATAAGCCACTGCGCAGTTTCGAGGCATTAAGCCCCGCAATTCAATCTCGAAAAATATGCGAGACGTTTGGAATATTGGTGGGGGAGAAACTAGGAAAGAGGTGGAGCAGGGGTCGTTACAGCCATAGATAACCTTGCACCATAAACTTTATAGCTTGGCAAAATGAATTACTGCAGTCGGTATGGTAAAAACGTGATATAGATCAAGCACGCTAGTTTGACTCCGTGGAGCAGAAATAAGAGTAAATTGGGAATTCGCCGTATATATAGTTGAAGTGTCAAGTGAGCAGATGGCGGTGCTTCTATCACGGGACGGCCATTGCGATACTCAAATCCAAAAGGTCCGACAACGTATCGTACACCTCTCGTCGATCGGTATTTCGGCCACTGCCTCCCTTCTAGTTGCCTTTTATCTTTGCCTCAAAACGGGACGTGCTGTATTTTCCTTCTGCTTTTTTTGTCGGCGGCACTCCATAACCTGCATACCGTCGTCTGCAAGTCCTTTTATGTTGCGTTTCGCGCTTGTCTGCTTCGGTCGAGCGGTGTCGACGCATTGTCGACGTAGCTGGAGGGAAGGAAAATGGGCGGGATGGCGGAGAGGGGTTTAAGCGTGGAAAGGGGGGGGGTGCGTACACGAAGGTGTGCTTCGCATAACGCCCGACGTAACGTCCCTTGCACGCCCAACTAGCTGCACGTTCTCACAGTTCTCTTGTTTCTTTTCTTTTTTTTAGATTGCTCTTTCTTTAAATCACACTCGTCCCCTTAAGCGTTTAACGCATGCGCAATTGCGCTTTCCCGGCTTTCCTTCCTGTTCTTTTTTTTTTTTTTCGTCAGCTTTCTCTCGCTGGCTTTACGGCGTATCTCGTCGTCTGCTGTCTCTTTCTTTTTACGAACAAAAAAAGGGCGGCGGCGACTTTTGTTGTTCACGCGTGAAAAGTACGGTAGAAAAAAAAAAATCGAGGTAAATAGGAAGCCCTTCCGGCAGTGCCTCCAGCGCTTTGCCCCTGCTACACTGCTCGGCGGAAGGCGCTCAAAGCGCCTCCAAGAGGCTGCTTCTTTTCATTGCTGCTTTCACTATTTCGTTTTCCTTTTTCGTTATTGTCCCGCGTCTTTCCTTTACGTCTGCAGTATTTGCCGTGTCCTTGTCGAGTCGTCTGTTATTCTGTTTCCTTATTGTCGTTTGTTTTGTATTCGTCTGCTTATCCTTTTTGTCTGCTATAGTCAGCGTACTTTTGGCACTCTTATGTAAATGCGAATCGTCTGCAGTGCCTCGGCGTCTTCAGTCTTGTGTATTCTTTTAATGCATTTGTAGCGCCTATAGCACTCGTATTTTGTGTTTTCGCTGTGATCGTTCCGTCCTTTGTCCTTCTTTTTCTCTTCTGCTTCCTCGTCGTCCTGTCGTCGTCTGCTAGTTTGTGGCCAGTTGGAAGTCTATTTACTCTGTTTTTTTTTTTACAATCTGTGTATCCTTTCTCTTTTCGCTTTTGCTGTCTGCGCTACTGCTGGTTACCGTTATCTTGGTTCATTTATCTGCGCCGTTTCTTTTTTTCCTTCGAACTTTCCTAGACCCGTCTCTGGTTCGGCGGCCCTTTACCGTTCCGTCTGTTCCCGCTTGCGTGGTTATGTTTCCGCAGGAGCACTCCTGCAAACAACGCACTTCCTCAGTATTACCTACCTATGTACCTACCGTTACAGACAGCCACGCAGAGGGGGCCGTTCCTACAATGCACTGCACCCCCCCCCCCCCCCCCCTATTTGACGTCACTCCTTCCCACCCACTTTGTGTTCCCTATCTGCCCTGGGCCTTCGCGTTTGAAGCCGCACTCCCCTCCAGCCACGCGACTCCTTAAAACCGCGTGGTGTTGCTTGGAGGCCTAAACCTACATGAGCCAGCTGTGCATGGTCTGCATGCTGCATGTACAGTACGGTACGCTGTTAAAGGGAACACCAGTTCTGTGTTCATTTTTTGCGTATCCCCAGGAAGCGATCGCAGAAAATCGCGCTTCATGTGATGCATTAGGCAGGCATCAATATATAAAAGACCGGAGCAGATGCTTTCTTGGTGTAACCGTAGTAGTAGTCTGATGCTGGCACTCTAATTAGATGCTGCCTGTTAATTGTATACTTTACTGTATATAGATCAAAATCAAAGGCAACATTGGGCAACGTGAATCATACCCTGGAGACCTGAAGTCCTTTACAGACTTACGGTGTGTGGAATTGCATTTGCCGGAGTAGAGATTTCTATCTTCCCCCCTACCGTAATCGCGTCCTTAATCGTCTTAGCTATCCGAACCTGTGCTTCTTTTTACAGCGAAGCTGTATATGGCTAGTTTCCAGCGGATCGATGTTCGTAGACCAATAACCGTGGCCCGATCCCGGAGATAGTGCAATACCTGGGTGCAGTACCTGGCCGACCCGCGGTGGAGGTGAAGAGGCTTCAAGCACTCTGCCAAGTTGCAAAAATATTTTGATTTCAAACACAACCCGTATCGATATCAAGCCGATAAGAACATATGATTACACTTTGGCCCACGTCGGCCAGGTATACGTTCGCACCGCCCTCTCTTTGTCGGCGTTCCAAGCGCTTTGCGCACTCGTCCCGTCGAAACGTCACGCGTGTCTAGTATATAAACATCACGGTAAATGTGTCCGTACCCATGTTCAAAATTCTGTGTTACCTCTGTGTCGTGTGCTAAACAGCTTCGCCGGCCAACCACCTTCATAGAGTGGAATGGCTTAAAAATTTTTTTAGAGCGCAGCTCATAGGTGCCCTTTACTCACGGTCGTTTCCGGCCTGTCCTCACCAATCGCCTGTAACTTTAATACGTTACGACAAAGTGCCAGTTATCAGCTTTCCGTTAAGTTGACGCCGAGACTCGTAAGCGTTCTGCAATCGTTGCACCTTTTCCTTTATTTTTGTTTATTTTTTGTCTGAGGGAGACGCAAGGCAAGGTGCGCCGTCCTTTCTCACTCTTGCGTTCCCCCTCCCCTCTTCCCTGTTTTTGTTTTTTTTTTGTACTCTCTTTTAATGGAGCGCGCACGTGTAAGAAAAGACGGCCGATCCCCCAGCTGCCAAATAGGCGGCATCGCTTGTCCCGTTGGGTTTTGTTTACGTCCGTCGTTTCCCTCTCGCTCGTCCCGGCGTTTTGTGCCTCTTGATGCAATCCGGAGGGAGGGAGGGAGGGAGACCGTCTCGTCTTCTTACCGCCGGGTTTTATTTATGTTCCACGCGCTTTCTTTCCGTGTTGCCGGCAGTTACGGTGCAGACACGCACGGCGCTTTGAGCTTTTCTTTTTCTTCTCTCCCCGTTACTCGGGCTCTCTCGTGCGCTGCGTCCAGCCTATTTCCCCTCCGCCATTCTCTTCCAATTGCGCCTCTCTGTGAGCCTCTGTCTCCAAGCGCGCTTTTGTGCGCCTCTGTGCACGTCCATCTGTGAGCGCCCCAGTCTGTGTACGTCTGTTCGTGTCCTTGCCTTTGTGCACCTCTGTCTCTGGATGCGTACGTCTGTTTGTGCGTGTCGGTGTACGTCTGTCCGTGAGTTCGCGTATGTGTACGTCTGCTTGTGAGTGTGTGCGCACGTCTGTCTCTGCGTGCGTGCGCGCGCATCTATGCGCGTCTCTCTCTCTGTTTCTGTCTTTCTGTGCGCGGTTATGTTTGTGTGCACAGGCTGCTGGAACCGTCTCTCCCCCCAGCCGTGTAACGTGGACACGCGCACAAACACGTGAGAGCGTGGCGGGCAAGCGGGCGGGCGGCGGGGTCGACGACCTCGCGCGCCGTTGGCGGTTCTGTGTGTGTGTGTGTGACGCCGGCGGCGGAATGGCGTTGCTGGATGTCTGCTTGGCGTGGGTCTCAGCGCGCGTTGCCGTGAGGAAGACGACGAGGCAGGGTTCCCCTCCTCCTCCACCACGGAGGAGAGGGAGGCCAAGATCTCTTCCTCGTTGCATGGGGCTCCTTACTTGGAGCTGCGGTACCGGCGTTTCCTCACTTCGAAACGACACAGATGGGAAATATTGAAGGAGCATTAGAGTGGAATAAAGAGGTCAAGGTGTGCTGGCACAAATTCTGCAAGTTGTAGGAGCTGTGCCACGCGGTTTTCGTGCGTAATGAGACGCCACTTTGCGGGTGGGAAGTTTGAGAAACAGGATATCGTATTACGGTGCAATGGGACGGACGAAACAATGTGAAGTAAGACCGGGACAGGAAAGAGCAGAAAGTGCGCCTTTCCTGTCGCGTTTTCCTGTGCTGGTGTCTTTGTTCATATAAAATTGCATCCAAATAAGTTCCTACCAACTAGCCCAGCAGAAGCAAGCAAGCAAGATATCTGAATTTGGTACCCAAAGTTGGTCTCGAAACGCCTGACCTGGCGTCATCGACCTTGTCGTGACGTCATGACACAGAGCAAAATTTGCTGACGTACGTGTAGCTGCTACACTAGGTGTGATTACGTTGCTCGTGACGCATGACGTTAGTGCATGACGTTCTGCTCCCGAGCACGAGGTCGTGGGTTCGGCTCGCCGGATTCAGCGGTGGTACATACCTATACAGGGTGTTTCAGCGAACAATTTCAAAAGTCTTTAAAAGTTGCCTGTGGCACATATCACAACTCTAGTTGATGAGCTGTTCTACTCGAAGCGGCGGACAATACTTGCACAAAAAATTGAGATGCAAAATCAACTAATTAATAAAGATTAAGTCCAATTAATCAATCAATCAATGGGTCGATCGATCGATCAGCCAGTGATGTACACACTTAGCTCTCTATCCGGTGTCTGTCTCTTGTCCGGTGTTTTGTCTATCGCAGCGTCTGTTTAGGAAGCGCGCAGTTTGTCTGTTTAGGAGCTCGGGCGTTTCGATCGACTCGAGTGCGCGTTTATCCACCGGTCGCGAAGATCTTTGCTTCGTGGCCTCCGAGATTCGGAGGGCGCGCGGTGTCGCGCTGCGCGCCTGTCTCCCGATCTCAGAGGTCATGCTTGCTACCTGTTAAAACTCTGTGCTTGCAGCGCTCTTTTTCCTGCTCCGCGCCCTCGTTGGGGCGCGCGGGTCGAACAACCAAGCACGTGGACTGCCCGTGTACGCGGCGTGTGCAGCGTATGGCGCGTACACGGCGTAATAGACAGCTGTCTGCGCGACTTCCTCATCACCTCGACGACCGTCGTTGTCCTGGTCGTCGGCGACGCTGTTAGTGTCGTGGCGCTGGCGGTGCGCAGTTCTTGCGTAGTTCTCTCCTGTTCTCTTGGACAGACGGGCGAAAGGAGGATGCGTTGCCCCGCCCTCGCAAGAAACAACGGGAAATCTGCGTCGTCTGCTACTCTTTCACAGCCTCTGTTTGGTAAATGGGTGCAGCATCGCGGGCAGCTAGCGCTCTTCGCCCGCGGCGGAAAGTCGAAGCACAGCGAACGGCTCAGTTTCGGCCGCTCGCAAGAAACAACGGCGAAACGGCGTCGGCAGTTGACTGCTTGTCCACCCTTTGTTGACTCGATAAATCTTTGCAGCGCCTTGAGGCAACTAACAGGGTGCCTGCTGTTTCCATCTGTCGGCAACTCAGAGCGCTACAGACGGCTGTCTCGGGCCCTCGTAAAAAGCGATGGTGCAAAGCGTCGTCTGCTCCTCCACACTCTGTTGACTCGCAAAATTTGTGCAGCATTGTGACAGCTAATGGGCTGTAGGTGGCGCAGCAGCAGAAGGCTCAGTTCGATCCCCTATGCACAGAACTTTTCTTTGCGGGTGCGCGTTTCCCTAGTGGCCAGTGTTTGGGCTTCAGCTACTAACGATAGCGACGTGCGTAATCATGCAGACGATCGCCATTTGCGACAACCAATCGCGAACGGACACTTACGTGAATGATCGTTTCATAAATACGGGCCGTGTTGAGATGTCGTAACTTTCCGGATATTGAGACGTACATCGTAGCCTGTTTGTGGCGTCGTACCGTCATGATCTTCGAAGGCAGGAGCTGCAGGCGGGATATTGTGGTGCCTTAAAGCGGGAATGCCTGTCTGACATTTGAACACGGCCTCGGAGACCTTCACTGCGGGCGGATTTCAGAGGCTGTGAGGGCCGGGATAGGACGATCAGCTTCAGTTGCTTTTCTCGGCTGTATAGAAGGTAGCGCTGTTTGCACACAGTATCAAGTAACGGCCATGTCAACGAGTTTTCTTCACAGAGCAGTGAAGAAGAGGAAGCTTTACCTCGGCACTCATTTGCCACCTATTCCAAGACATCCAGAAATGCCTTTATGAGGCAGTCTCTTCCTCGATTTGAAGGAATTTTGTTGTATTTGAGATAAAAAGGCAAATTCTAGTGACTAAGTTAGCGGAATTCTATGACCGCAAGATTTTTATTTGGACGTTAGTATATTTCAATAAAAATTGCCGAAAGTTCTGTAAACATGAAAAGATTAGAAGCACAAAATTACAAATTCATATTTCCGCACCATAAACACATATCGCAGTTAAGTAACCTGCAGCCATTAGAGCAGCTCAAGCACACAAATTTGAGATATCAATTTATATCTTACCTGAATTTGTTACAATGTTTACGAGGGTTTCGCAAAAATCCTACTCGCATATTAGTGGTGTACTTGAGAATGATGTATAACACATCAATTTTGTCCGCTTTAGATTTACCATCAGATGCAGTTTACGGAATCGTGATACATTTTTTGAATACAGAGTTACAGTTGGGCACTTGATAGTTTCGTTTTCTGAAAATGTGCAATTTTCAACAATCTGTATTTAAAAAGTTGTTGGCTTAAGCCAAAAATTCATTTCCAACAGTCATTAGATTTGAACGACATCTTCTGAATGAAAAGCTTTCATCTAAGTGCAACAAACTAATTTGGGGCTATGGTTGACGACTAAAACGCTTTCTCCGTTCCCATGTATATAGGTAAGAGTCCTCGAGCTAAAGCTTCCTCACGATAACGTACACTGGTTAGGTCGTCTGCTTTCGTTGTAAAGGAAGGGAACACGACACTGTCTCGAATGTGTACGTGCGAAGCCTGGTCTGTTATGGCAGAAGGAAAAGGAAAAAGAAAGGGAGGGGGGTATTAATGTTCATTCTTAGACCTAAGACCTTAGACCTATGCTTAGACCACCTAGTGTTCGATCAAGATTGACGACCACAGCTGTATCGGCTAGGTATAGTTCTTCATTGCAAAGGTTAAATGTGCGTTATAAAGTTTGACACAGAGGTAAATTGTGTCGGCTTTGGAAAAGCCTAACACTCACGATCTGCCGTTTTGGAGCCAGGTATGCGACAACCACTGTACCACATTCCCTGTTACTTGCATACGCGCTGGAACGCACTGCTTGGCACGTGGTGTTCTAGCGTGAAAGTGAACAGTTTCTCGACATTCAAGGAAGGCGTACGTGCAGAGCCTCGCGTTCTTACTTCGATTGCTGGCACTCGCTAACTATAGCTTTCGCGTCAAAGCGTCGTGGTACATTTCTTAAAAGTTTGGACGACGCTTAAGCTTCTCCTTTAAGAGTGGAACGCGATAGCATTCAAATATCCCTGAGTGCTTCTCTCTGACGGCAACTGCAGCTTATGTAACCGTAATACTCACCAGCAAACGCTGGCGGCCAACGCTATGCACGAAGGCGAGCTTTCTGGTAGAAACTCGGCTTCTTGCGTGAGCCGCGATTACGATGCGACGGAGGTGAGCGCCATCTGGAGCTGTTGCAAGGAACTGGCCGTGCCGGTTTATGGCCTTCGAGATTCGCGAAAAGCGTTTGTGTTTTGAGTTTCCGCGTGACATAATGATGTTTTCTCGTATATTCAAATTATAATCCGACGCTGTCGTGTCTGTAGGTTGTGTGTAAGTTGTACTTTACGCTTTTTCTGACACATTTTGCTTCGAGAAATTCGATTAGCTCAGTAACTTCATTGAGCTTCTTGGAGCGCCTGTGTGGCTGGGTATGCGTAGTTCGAAATGATTTTTGACGAAGCGATGGTCGACGCTGGACGCAGACGCCGGAATTTCTGCGACAGGAGGCCTTTGACGCTATCGCGTTAAAACACGAAATACAAGCTCTCGCTGGGCCCACGTATCATCTGCTCGTCGACTTCGGTGGATGTCTCGACGAGTCCCCCGCTGAGACCGCGTTCAGGCCGTTGCTCGGAAACAGCTTTCGAACTTCGGCGAGGAAACCCCAGATTTTTTACTGTGTTAAAAAAAAAAAACAGGTGTTCTATTTCATATTGGCTCGCCACGTACATACACTCGCTTTGGCTGCTCCGATTGGCTTCCGCGATCTACCGCCCTTTCCACTGTACGACAATTTTAGTGAGACGTATGCATGCACGTCCGCCGTTGTAGTCTGCTCCTACAGGAGCTTTCAGCAGACGTTTCTTGTGCGCACCTCTTCCTTCGCCACTTCCATACGTGCATGTGCGTTCGTCTTTCTACCTTCCCCACCCTGCTGCTTCGCCTCGCTCTCTATCTCTCCCCCCTCCCTTAGCCGTTTCTCTCTCTCTCACCTCCCGCCGTCCGCAGCGACTCCAGGTGACGTTATCGTTGGACGCGCGGCCTCTTCCTTCTGTCTTCGTTGCGCGGTAGCTGGCAGCTGCTGCTGCCGCCAGCAGAAGGGCGTTTGTTTTCCCTTCACGACGACGAAGACGCCGTCGACGACATGCACCGGGACGGAGCGTGCCAAATGTCCTCCGTGGTCGCTGTCGTCTGTTCTTCCTTGCTTGGCAAGGCACGCCTTGCTTCACCCTCCCCAACGTTTGTTTGTTTGTTGTTCTGCGTCGGCGTCCTCCTCCTGTGGCGGCGCCCACATTATATTCCCGCGCGACCGGTGTTGCGTAGTGTAGCGACTCGATTGAGCGGGGTATCTGCAGCTGTTTGTTTGTTTACTTGCTCGTTTGCTCGCTTGCTCGTTGAGATGATGAGCTGTGTTTTGTTTGCCGAGGACTACACGACGTGCCACGAGGAAGCGGGCGCGGGGGGTGTGCGCGTCGAGGGGAATGGAAAAGAAGGGGGAGAGGCGCCGTGGCGACATCTGGGGGTGACGCTTCGCTGTTCGGGTGCCATCGTGCCGTCGGCCCTTGCCGAGCACTTCCCGGGCATTTCTTTCTTTCTTTCTTTCTTTCTTTCTTTCTTTCTTTCTTTCTTTCTTTCTTTCTTTCTTTCTTTCTTTCTTTCTTTTTTTTGCTTGGCAGCTCCTCGCGTGTAGTCAGACGTCAAGTCCATTGTAACTATAACAGAATGGAGAGAGAAAGCTCTTTATTGGCAAGCAGAGCGATTAGCCAGCGTTTATTCGCCTAAGTGCTTCTCTGTAGGGAATGGGACGGTGG
The DNA here is from genome assembly GCF_038994185.2 of Dermacentor albipictus. Classification (NCBI taxonomy): domain Eukaryota; kingdom Metazoa; phylum Arthropoda; class Arachnida; order Ixodida; family Ixodidae; genus Dermacentor; species Dermacentor albipictus. Next base: position 111,673,877 of record NC_091828.1, read on the forward strand.
GAATACAGGCCCCAGAGAAAGGCGGGCAAAAGAATAGAAAAAAAAGTGCAGGTCTTGTAGTCCCAGCAGCAGCACAGTAAGTATTCCTAAGCGATGAAGACATAACCTTGATAAACATTTGCATTCAATATAAGAAAAGAAAAAACAACAATTCCTGTAGAACCCAGCTCACGAAATTCTTGAATGTGCAAAGAGCAAGGCGCAATAGACCGGGACAGAAAAAGAACACAGACGACAGGACCGGTGTCGGTCCTGTCGTTTGTGTTCTTCTTCTGTCCTGGTCTATTGAGCCTTGCTCTTTGCACATTCAAGCATGAACCAACTAGCCCAAGCAAGAGTTTTACTCGCGAAAGTCGATTCGTCGTGAGCTGGGTTCTTCTGCGTGTCGCTGTTCTCTGTGTGTGTGTGTGTGCGTGCGTGTTTCGTCCGTGTTTTCCTTGCGCCTGTACAGTTTCAAACAAAAAAAAGATGAATGTCAGTTTTAATGCGATTAGCTTTGTTGAAGCAGTGCAGGAACACATCCTATTGTCACTTCAGAAACGAGTCATATGAGAGCATGTATACATGCTAGACTTCTCTCTCGCGCTTCCCTCTGGATACGCTGGGCCATCTGCCGCCGCCGCCGCGAATTTCGTGCTTGTCGTGTGTGTAATAAATGTTCATACAATTCTGGCTGGATTCGATTCCGCCTGGCACTGGACAATTGTGAAAGGGTTGTGCTTTCCTGTTGTTGTTGTTGTTGTTGAAGAGCGGTACATACCCTGGGACCCAAGTTGACATCAAAGAGGTTCACTGAAGAGCGGGAAATCCCTATAGTGGCACAACGACCAGTGACCCAAGTTTGTCGGACGATTGGCTTCGAACCCAGGTTCCCTCGGCACAGCAGCCCGGTGCTCCACCCTTGAGATCATGTGACCCAAGATGGCGGGTGAACGGTTGGAGATACCGATAGGCTCCAGAAACAACGTGACGCATCCTAAGAATGCTCATCGCATTAGAAATCGGTTCTTGATAAGGCGATGTGAGTCGGTCACAGTTTAGAGAGCAAACCCGCTCATTCAATATTAGAAAACATTAATTTCAAGGCTTTGCGCCGCTTCGTCGGGCAAGGATAGAGACCCAGCATGCGCGTCATAGTCAAGGGGCCTTAGTCGAGCCTTCCCATGTAAATAACATAAAGGTGTAGAGCATATTGAAGTAGTAGACAACACATAGACCACTTATTATTATATTGTTGTCGTTGTAACCCTATAAAGTTTTATGATGTTGAGTTGTCCAGAATAATTCGAACCTCACACGCCGCAGCGTCTCTGAAGACTAGCTGTTTGCCTTGGTACGTGTAAGTTTATTAATGAATCCGTCAATTTCCCGTACAGCTTTCTTCAAGTGGATCGAGACATGGAACACGAATGTATTTAGCTCATATCTTGGGGCTGATGTGGCACAGGAAAACATTCCGACTAAATATTCACTCCTTGAACTCTTAACTGGGGCTTCGCTTCTGCTGTTACAATGTGTGCGCCTAAGTCGATAATCGATTAGACCTTTAGTTATTTGTACTTTAGAACAGTGCAGTTTCTCGCCGGCGTAGTATCCACAGAAGAGCATAAGACGTGTAAAAGCACTGGGCACTCCCGTAAATTGGGCGATGATGCTTTTAGTAAAGCTATATATATATATATATATATATATATATATATATATATATATATATATATATATATATATATATATATATATATATGTACGTACGTGCAGGGCGTTTCACGCAACTTAAACCACAGACGTACCTACTGGGTGGGCAGGGGTCACTCACCCCTTGCCCACTCGGTGGATACGTCTATGGTTCAAGTAACGCGAAAGAGCACCCTGTACATATGCAATGGTGATCAAGTGATCAGTAAGACTATATATGTGCAAAAGACGCACACATGCACATGTGCGTGTTTTTTTCACATATACTTCGAAACTCCATATTGCTGAAGAAGACTCGGTGTTATTCAGCCAGTTAACAGCATTTAGTCAGACTGTATTGTTGTGAACACTCAACAATAGCTCAATAATACTCAATAATATTCAACAATATATCAACTGAATTTAGTCAACGACTTCATTGATGGAAACTACTCAGCAATGGCTCAATAATACCCAATACTATTCAATTATATATCAACAGAATTTAGTCAACGACTTTATTGTTGGAAACTACTCAACAATGGCTCAATAGTACTCAATACTATTCAACAATATATCAACTGAATTTAGTCAACGACTTCATTGTTGGAAACTACTCAACAATGACTCAATAATACTCAATACTATTCAACAATATATCAACAAAATTTAGTCAACAACATTTTTGTTGTGAATTACCCAACAACTTTATTGAATTACTGCTCTGTGGTTTCAATAATTATTGAGGTGTTGTTGAAAGGCTATTGAGGCAACAATTCATCAACAATATGCCAACGACATTTCAGCAGTCATTTTCATAAGGGGCTGTATTAGGCTGCGTGTTACAAGAAACCTTCATCGTCTTCTTGGGCATCTCTTACACAGTGACCTAGTACCGTTCCGGAAACATTGTAGTGGTTGCGGAACGAGTTAAAATAACGATAGTAAAACAGCGTTACGGTTTCGCGCATTGTGTATTCGTGACAGCCAAACTGGGAGTTTCATTCTGTCATGTTTTTTCTCGCATACTACTGCTACCCTTCATAGGTATAGGACCCTAGTACTACTAAGTCACATTCTGTCGTTGATGCCCATTCAGAAGCAACGTCTGCAGTCGAACGTGCTTGTAAGGCCCACCCAGTCCGCACAGACTAGAGAAAACAATAAAATAAAACCCACTTTTGTACGTAAGTCCCGTTCATCCGCAGATTGCCATCTCCGCCTTAATCCAATTCTTTAAAGGAAGATGAAACTTCTTTCTGTTTGCCCACCAGAGCTTAGCCGGTAGAGTAGCCGATCCGCGTAGGAATCCACAAGCGCAACGGTTCCAGACGACAACGACATATGAACGCTCGCGCGTTCCGCTCTGGTAGCGTGCGCAGCAGGCGACAACGATCAGAAAAGGAACCGCAGTGCGGACGCGTGAAGTTATGCCAGACGAACGATACGCGTTTCGTTCCGGCAGGGTGCGCAGCGGACGACAACGATAAGAATACAGCAGAAGCGCGGTTATGCGCGTACTCAAAGACGGGCGTTATGCGTACGGTGGTGGTGTGTGCACGGTTCTGCGCCGCCGTTGTAATAACTTCGGGCGGCGGGTATTGAATAGGACGAACAAAAAAAGAAGGACGTGGACACGGTGGGTGTGCAGCGGATAATGCTCGTGCGACACACGAGTGTGTATGCGTTCTGGTTTAGTGATCGCCGATTCAGCCGACTGAAAAAGGGGGGGGGGCACAGACGCGTGTGATGGTCGAAGAACGGTTGAGGGGGGTTGGGGTGGGGGAAGACAACTGTACATATACAGTAACGTCCCTCTTGCGAGACATTGGGGCCGCAGAAGCGTGCATTCTTTTTCTACGTGCGTGTGTACGTCAGGACGCACCGCTCCGTTCCATTCCACGGTCGAGGATTCGCTCCAGTTGCCTCACTTGGCCCTGTTTCCGCGCTTCTTTAGCGGCTGCCTTCTTCTTTCTTTTATTGCTATCTGTTATTATTGCCGTTATGACTATCATCATTCCGCGCCGGCTCGTCCCCTCGCTCGCATCTCTCTGACGCTGTTATCATTATTATTATTATTTTCTTGTTTTTCCGTTCTTTGGAAACCGTCGTGAGGTTCGTCGGAATCGTCTGCTTGAGGGAGATGGCGGCAACGTCGCTGTAGGTATATATACGGCGGATGCTCGGGAGCTTGGATTTCGCTACCTCGAGAAGTGCGTTTTTTGTTTGTTTCACGTTTTCTTACCTTCGCGGCCTCGTGACCTTGAGACGGCTCGTGCCTGCGAAGAAGGGAGCAAGAAAAAAAAAAAAGAACGCTCGTCGCACGCGGGGCGGTTCGTGAGGAAACTCTGCCCGCTGCTTGTGAGGTGGGGAGACAGACAGGAGAGCACGCGGATCGAGAGCACGTCTGCTATCAACGGCAGACGGCGGGCAGGTAGAAAAAGAAAAGCGCAGTTAAAACGCAATAAAAAATACAAACTTACAATAGCGTTCGCATGGGCTCGTTCGCAGTGTGTTATACACCACGCGCGCGAGTGCGTGACGACAGAATAGAAACAAGGGGAAACGAGGATTCCGTCTTCGAGGAGATGCAGAAGCTACAGAGACAAAAGGACTCGTCATCTGCTACAGGCTGCCCAGAGAGGCGAGTCTGAACGAAACAAAGACAAGAAAATGGCCGCCTCTGGTTTTGCTAGTCCCTGCTAGTGGCGTCTTTTTTTTGCAGACGTCGAATTGTTGCAGGTGTGCGTCGTGAGCAAGTTTCGTCTGCTGCGTGCCGGGCGTCCCCGACTTGTGCTGGTGCGGGAAAAAAAAATACAAGAGAAAGAAATATTGAGATAAACTAAAGCGTAGCAGTGAAGAATTACCGGCATCTGTGGAGCAGATGGTGAAGCGAAGCGGGGGCGAGAAGATCACGACTTTGCGCGAGGAAACGAAATAAATAAATAGGTGCGCGCGAACCTGTAGTTAGATGGGGAGAGATGCCCTGAGTAAGACGCGCGCGCGAGGAAATGAGGGTGGTGGCAGACGAAAACAGAGTGCGCTGGGGGGCGGAGACATATTGTGCATGTTTTTCATTTTGTTTTTTGTTTTGTTTTCGATGTACATGGGAGATATCTTGCGTCTTAGTGCCTATCTGCCGAGCCAGGTTGTGTCTCCACTGCCTGCAGCTCCACTTTCCCCAGACTGCACACCGACTTTGGGCCGAACTTGGAAATAACGTTGGACAAATGTGGTTACCAACGTTGGCCCGGTACTCGCATTTGACTGGAACCCGTTCCATTGTTGGCCTGCTGTGGCAGTTATTTCTGGACCGCCACAAGACCAATATTACCGCCAGAACATGACCAGTGGCGGCCTAACATGCAGCCATCACACCCAATGTCAGGTCAACGCATGACCACGGCAGCAGCCAATGCTGGACCGGTGTTGCATTCACGATTTATGTGCCCATTCTGCACCAAACATGCGCATTTGCGTTTCGCTTGTCACCATTCATTTTTGCGTTTTGGCTACCACATTTGTTATTACGTCGAAACCACGGAGAGTACAGCGTATTTGCAGAATAAAAAAAAAAGAGAGGAAAAAATATTAACAAAAGTGTGTCCGGAATCATTGAAAGCTGTATTCTAAGAGTTCTCCGATCATTTGTGATCGATTTATGATCGATCATTTATGATTTATGAAGCTCGCCATCGCAATGCAACACTCCGCTGTGACAAACTTTTGGTACCCAGCTGACCCTTCGACAATCATCCCGATTTGTAGAATTAAGGACACTGTTGTATAAGAATTAGCGGCCATGTGCTGTTGTCAAGAGTTCACGCATCTGCCGACAGGTGACGCGCCAATATGACGTCTCCCGAAAGCTTTTGAAACTCGGCGATATATGTTATTGAACACCGCCATCCGGAATGCCACCTGTGACGTCGTGTGCAGCCATGACGTCTGTAGCCAGCTGCATTTTTCGCCACCCTAGCATTGAAGTCATTCGACTGTCTTGTGCGGGGTCGTTGAACTTGGGTAATACACGTTCCAAGTGTTTCATCGCCTAATCCTTTTAGAAGGCGTGTAAATGTCGGCCTGAGCTTGCGTGCTTGTCCTTGACCTTTACCTGACTTGTCCGGAATCAAACATTTGCTCGATACCGCTGATATATATATATATATATATATATATATATATATATATATATATATATATATATAGGGAGTGTGAAAGCGGATCGTAACGGGTTCCGGCTCTCACTGCATTGTACAACCATAGAATGTAGAATGAAATCGATGAGAGCCAAATGCAGAGGTGTCCATGCTTGCCGCGTTCGGGGTGGTACAACATTGTCGGGGAAGCGATACAAAAAGCGCTCGCCATTCATCGATAGTATTTTTCCACATTCTTAACGATCCGTCAAAGCATTGCAAGTGAAGTCAGTCTTTGGACGGCGTCCTAAATTGCGAAGCCTAGTCAGTCGTCTGGCACAAGGCGCGACGGGAAACGGATCTCGGAGGGCAGCACTGTGGCGCGAGTCAGTTGGTTCGCGATCTTGAAGCAAAATTTGGCCAGCGCGAATAAAACGAGACGAAAGTCGAGGAACACGAAGAGACACAGACGGGGCGCTGACTTCCAACCGTTTATTTGAGCATCCAAGCAATATTTATTCCTTAACTATCACAAAAAATTATAAGAAAACTAAGAGTCATACGATCTCTACGCTATTACAACGTTTCATTGGCTAAAGGAAACCATCGACAATTTTATGTCCTCATCAAGCAGCGACAGTGCCGGTGTTATGATGCATTATTGCTTTGCTTTCGTGAAGCAAGAATGCATCAGTACACCGTCACTGTCACTGCTTGATAAGGAGATAAAAAAACATGCACCTGAGCCTGCATAAAGCGGAAGATCCCAGACTGAGATGAAGAAGTGTTTCAGCCAACAGTCTGGGTACCCACATTCCCTTCCCTCCTAATCCCCATCAGCGGCCTAGAGCCGTCCCCTTCCTTAAAATAAAGGCTTTATTCATTCATTCAGATGGTTTCCTTTTAGCCTAGGCAATGTTGTAATATCGTAGACATTGTATGACTCTCAAGTTTTCAAGTTTTTGGTAAATTTAAGGTATAAATATTACTCTGACGCTCAAAATAAGCAGCTGCAAGTCAGCGTTCGTCTGTGTCTCTTCGTGTTCCTCGTCTTTCGTCTCGTTTTATTCGCGCTGGTCAAAGTTTGCTTTAATCTAGGAGGCCACGTTTTTTGGCGCACGCGGTCGTTAGCCGTTCGATGCTAGTGAAGCCGGAACTGTTTTGCAAGCTCTAGAACGCATCGCAGGAGCAGAATTGTGTAAATTTGGCAGCGTAATAACATTCACCACGCGGTCTAGCTAAGTCACAAAAGCTCTCGTTGGACATTTGCACAAGGCCGCAGTGAACATTTTTTTGGCGCCGGTAAACATCTTGGTGCTGGTTTATCACGTGCTTAAGACGCTCACACTAAATATGAGATTGTCTGGTTGATTCGGTAAAATGACCTTCCATCTCTCTCTGTCTCTCTCTCTTTTGTCTATGTGTCTTTTTTGCGGCAAGCTGAGTGTGATGATACCTTCGAAAGATGACGCGCAAACTACATGAGATAAATTTTTAATAGCTCTCGCGTTGTCGAACTCTCGTGCGAGATACTTTCGTGCGCACTATAAACGTTCAGAATTTAGTATTCAACTACACATTTTCTCTCATTGCAGGTGCAGTCTGATATCTATAAAAAAATTACTACGCAACAGTCGTAGTAATTTTTTTCTCTCTCTCTCTTTTTTTTTTTTACCGCCCTGATGGTAACGGTGTTGATCTCGGGACAAAACGAGCACTCTCAAGGGTGCGAAATTTTTTTACTTATACGACGCATGCCTGCCGACGCCGTGGGAACGCCCTAGTGGCCATTGGTGGCGACGTTTAGGTGACGTCATGCAGGGTCACTGCGAGCGCACCCTATATCGGTGGGAAAGCGAAGAAATAACACTCGTATAGGCGAGACAGTCGGGTGGTTTGCGGGCACTGCCAAGCCTAACTTGTTGCTTCGTGTAAGGTCGTTACTATTTCCTAGAACGCGTATATGTGTGTATATATGTGTCACGGCACGTGTGTGTGTGCTTAGATGGGCGTTCAGATAGTGCCGCGAAAGGAACTGGAGGAAGTTACAACCAGCTCTGAATATTAGTTGCAGTGGAGGACGTCAAGAAAGTGCGCACCGCTTTTTTTTTTCGTTCGTATAAGGTATAGTAAAGCGTGGGACGCCGGTTGAACAATAGTATCAGCAAGAGTGTAACGGTTTTCTTTTTTCTGTCCCGTCATTGGGACTGCGCGATTTCGGTCAGCGCCTTGGCGTTTGACTTCGTGAGACCCACCGGCAGCAGGCATAGTGCACGCGAGGTCTCGCGTGTATTTATTGGCTTGCGCAAAGACGCAGCCAGAAAAAAAAAAGGAATGCAAGAAAAAAAGAAAAGGTGTGTGCGGGGGAGGGGGGATTAGGGGTTATCCGTGTTGTAGCTATGTGTGACCTTAGAGTCTGCGCCGGTTGTAGTAGTGTAGTTGTGGTAATTCGGAGGGGGGGGGGGGGGGTCGAGCTGTTATATTTTTTTTTCTGCGTTTTATTTCTCTCTTTTTTTTTTCATGGCGAACTTGTTCTGGCTGTGGCAGATGCATACACGCGAAAAGGAAGCGATGCTGTAGGAACACGGGAACCGTGCTATTACTTTTAAACTCATTTATTACGAGAAAAAAAAAATACGCTTAGTGTACGCAAGCAACATTGTATGTGCACTTTCAGTGCTCGAATTTTTTTTGTGTAATCATTTTAGAGCGAATAGCTTTCCTTGCCTTTTTTTTTTCGCCCGTTTTTTGGCAGTCGCAGGATTTTTGTTCCCTTTTTTCGTGTGGCGAACGCGTCGTGTGCTAACGCTAAAAAAGTTCACCTGCGTGAACTTGAGTTTTTTTTTTCCTTTTTTCTTGTGGTCTCCTAAGCTATATCCGAACAAGGAACGGTACGTTCTTTTTTTTTGTTTTGCATTCGTTAAAGGAGTAACTGACACACGTTTTCGCTGTTGTATGAACTATACAAAATCGCATACTCAAGCGCGAGAAATTGAAGTGCATAGTGGACTAACTTTAGAAAAGTTTCTAGTTTACATTTTTCAGTTATCTACGATACGGTATACATGTTGAAATTTACGAATTGCAGCCTCCGAGTTTGTAGGCGTATCCACTTGGAACGAATTCTTAGAATGACACAAGATTGCAGTTAATTTTGTGCTTGAACGCATGAAACGCCGTTATATAAAAAAAGTAAGCGGAAAAACGGCGAATTTTTTTTACCTCAAGTTTGACGGTGCATATGTCTCAAAACCGGTTTCATTCTCAGGGCGTCTTCCAAACTCTCCGGCTACGATTCCTAAATTGCAATATGTGGCGCAAAGTTATTAGCGAAAAACTTAACCAGTGAAATTTTTCTAGTTAGTCGTTTACGAATTTTGATTTGCCGTAGAAGCGATGTCCGGCTTTTTTCGAATAAGCCAGTTCAAGGATGAGATCTGTGCTATCGGCAACAGGCGATATATAAAAAAAATTCTATGCAATTAGAAAACAAAACAGCTACGACAAAAAAGAACACCCTGTGTACGGTATGTACCAGGGTGCTACCAGGGTATGTACCAGGGTACCAGGGTGTATGTACTTCTAGCATGTGAAAGGATCAAACTCAACAAGCACGAAGGTGAGGAAAAGTAGGGCAGTTACACTTGGTACTAAAAGTTGACGTTAGAATGCCGGGCCTGGCGTCATGGACATCATCGGGACATCATTACACGGAGCAAAATTTACTGATTTCGTGAAAAATTCAGCACAAGCTCCGCTCACACACACAAAAAGAAATACGTACTCCACCGGCCCTCTGTGCCACTGCGCTCCACAGCATAGTTACTGAGAGGATGCCTACATTGAAAGAAGTTCGTCTCTGCCGTGACGTCACGGAAACGAGCGAACGTAATTGGTTGGCGCATATCTTTATAGAAATCAAATATTCGAGCGGCACCTTTCAAATATTCGAGTGGGTACCTTTCGCCCGAACTTTTGGGTTGTCCAATTATGGTGGAGAAAACGAAAGCCAGACTGCGTTTCGCTCCAGAAAACCGCAGCGTCGTTACGTCAATGTGGCGTCACGTGACCGAGCCTACAGTTCATATAACTCAATGCAAAGCTCGTAGTTGCATTTTTATGTGCTGGAGTGATGTTTCAGCTGTGGATAGCCTAAATGATAAATTACTAATTAATTAATGTAGTCAAGTGCAACAGAAAAGCATTTCACCGTTTTTTTTTGTACACATGTTTACTCTCCTTGGTCGGAAATCAGTGTCAGACAATTTGTTCAATTTCTCTTGATGCGAAACTGTGTTTGTGCATTACAGGGTTAATGCTTGGGCGTTATGCAGGGTTAAATTTGCTTTCGCGCTGTGTACTCTTTTGGAGCGTGCGCTCAGCTTCCGGCGGTAGTGCGAGGGTGCGAGGCAGCCGTAAATGTTCTTTGTACGTGCCATCTTTGTAGTAATTTGCACTGTGTATAGTAGTGCTGGCGCGTGGACGCGGGTTTTCCGTTAGGCCTAACGCGCGTACGCACGACAGCAGATGCGGCGTTGCACTTGTTTGGTCGGTATATATGTAACACGCCCACATCGCGGTGCACGAGCACTTCAGGCGCGGAACGCGGTTGGCGTGCTTGCGTGCGGTTCGCGTGCGTTCCAGGGCTTCGTCCGCTTCCTCCGGGGTTTCCGTTTTCGGGGATTGCGCGCTCTTGCGCGTACATCTTTTCCTTTATTTGTTCTTCTTTCTTTTTGCGGGCTTTCTCGTCGCTGTACTACACACCGGGTGCCGCCGGCACGCTATAGGGTCGCCCGGGCCGCTCGTTCGGCCCGCTTCCTGCGTCGACACGGCGCATGCGTGCGTAACGGTATGGGAAGGAAGAGCCAGAAGACAAAAGGAAGAAGTAAAAGAAAGAAATATAGAGCGGCCGCCACCGTTTCCCCCCGCGCGCTGCCGGAAGCGACGTACGTTACCCGCTTTTTTGCCCAACCCTGCTTGCCCTTAAAGTGCAGCGTGTGTGGGTAATGTGCGTGCGTGCGTGCCCGCCGTCTGTTCCACCGTCTGCGTGTGTGCCGTCTGCTAAGTGCAGCCCTCTGCTCCCGCCCCGACGCCGGTGTCGGTGTGGATTAGTGCCGCGTCGGTGCGCCTCTGTGCGGAAACGCGCTCCATGAGGATGTGCGTGTGTCCCGTCGTGGGAAGCCGTGTGCGTGCGTATGAAAAAAAAGGAGGGTTGGGGAGAGAGAGGACGTTGCGTTCACAAGAGACGGGAAGCCCCGGCCCCGACAGAAGTGTCCAAATTCCGCGTTAGAGGGCGCCGTCTGCGTTGTTGCGCGCGGGCGTGACCGATGACCCAGTGCACGCGTACGTCCCCCCCCCCCCCTCGTCAGCTCCGGTCTGCCTTAGCTGCCTTTCCGCCACCGTGGTTATATAGAGATGTCACGCTGTGATGAGGCTTCCGCGAATACAAAAGGACCCCCCCCCCTCCTCCTCCCTCGCCCCCCCCCTCTCTGATTCTCGCGCCGTTACGATTCGTTAGCGGGGGGGGGAGGGGTTCACGGAAGTTGACGAAGGATGGCGAGGACGCATAAAAACAAGAAGTAACAGGACGTCGAACGGTATACGCATTGCGGAACTGGCGACACCTGCTCGTTAGCGTAGGAGCAGGTGGTGGTGGTGGTTGATAACGGTTTGGAGGAGCGTGAGAAAATATCCGCTCCAAGCGGTGGCTCGTATAATGCGGTTCTGTCTCTCCCTTTCTGATTGGTGGCGTACCTGTGTGTGTGTCTGTGTGTGTGTCTGAAGGATCCTGACTGTAATTTGTTATATCCGCTATGACTGCGGTTGCGGTGTGGCGTGTTTTTTCTTGTCGGTGTTGTCTCTTGGATGCGGGGCTATGCTTTTCCGGTTCCGTTTGCTTTTTGACATTTTTTTCCGCTCTCCACCGTGGCGCTGCCCTAGAAGCATTGTTGAATATGGCGGTTATGATTATGAGGGAATTTCCCTTTGAAACGGGGTGGTCGTGTGTGCCACCGCACTTCAGCACATACTGTTAAGTTCATATGCAACTTTACTATCGTTAGATGATTGTTTTAATTTTACCTATTTGATATATCACTTTGGTAAATTCATGATCGCATCATTCTGAGACTGTATACCAGTTTTTATTCAACCTTGATCAACTTGCAAGATGACAAGGGCCTTCTTTTAAATGTAACCCGACGGTAACTCAGTAGGTAATGTGCAAGTCTTGCAAGTGTGCCTCATCGCACACCTAGTTTGACCTAACCACATTGGCGGACCTCCGGTTAGAATCGTAACTAAGGTGTCAAACGCCGCCATCTTGCTCAGGGCAGAAAGCTGTGCGGGAAAGCCTGCTTACGGAATTTCGCTAGACGTCATTTAAAGGGCCCCTGAAACGGTTCGGACAAATCTTGTAGGCGCGTAGGGTACAGCTTAAGCAGAACAATCGCACCACAATTTAAGTGAAGCGTTACGTATTAATGGAGCTGCAAGCGATTAGAAGTTACCCTCCTCCCTAGCCATGCTTTTCCTCCTCAACTCGCTCGCCGAGCGAGCGGCGCTAAGCTCCGCCTTCACTGGTTCAGCGTCACGATGCGACGTCACATCGCTCACTTCCGGTTGTTTAGGAGCACGCCCCCTCCCGCGCGAGACCTCTCCGCTAGCCGCTTGGCCGTCAACCGAGAGCTATCGAAGCAGCGTGCGTTGCGAGCATTCTGTCGTAGCGCCGAACGTGTCCGGTACTCCGCTAAAAACAGGCAAGCTGGTCATTTCGGCAAATGACTGGAGGCATAAACTCAAGCTGATGAAGGAACTTTAGCGTAGACGTACGTGAGCAGCCTGATAGGTCTGCACGGTCCAGACACTTGCTGGCGCAGCGCTTAACCAGTCAAACAAAGCGCTAATATTGCTCTAACCAAGTGTAAAGCATTTTAAACATTTATAAATCAACGTGTTGATGATTACACTCCTGCGAAAAATACACACCAGCAGCAAAGAATACACTTCGTTGCTGCTACTGTGTATGGTTGAGCTCTGTGCCACCAGGTGGCTGCACCGTGCAGACCGTTCACATCTGCCCTTCTGCTCATCTCGTCGTGGCTCATCCCGGCACAGTCAAGCGGCCAGACCCTGTCCCCTTGCGCTTGCGTTTGCCCTAATATTGGACTCGCGGTTTGCAGGTCGCTAGGTTTGCAGTCCACAAGGCAACAAAGTGGAATCATAGTGCTCGCGAAAAGACTGAGACCGACTCTGACCGCGGAGCTCTCGTCAAAATGGAGTACGTTGTAACACAAGCAGACGACACTTGCTGTGTGCCGGAAGTGCTGAAGTGTACTGAAAAACTATTCTTGTGTATTCTCTTTAAGTTATTTTCTTTTTACAAAAACAAAGTAACTAACATTCCAACTATTACGAGCATCATTTGTTCACCGTAAGGTTGGAAAAATTATCGACCACGCGCCCTGGTCAGCCAATCAGATAGCTCGCTCATGTGACGTAATATGGGTTATTTGCATCATATGGGTAGGGGCGGCTTAAAATTCTGCCGAGCAGTGCGCTGCGATCGGCAGCGATGGGTATTTTTAAAACCTTATATTAAATTACACGCTTTACGCAGAGCACTTAGATGCATCAATTAATGATCAGAAGAACCTACTCTAACGACTCAGTACGTTTGTAGAAAATCGCCAAAATCGTTTCAGGGTCCCTTTAAGTTTTATCGCAGAACTTGTGCTCAATGGCAAAACATACGAGGCTGTAGTTGTTCACTGGTGCTTTCTTTTACTTTAAGACTTGCAGCTCGCTGTTGGCTAGTGCATTTAATAGAACATTTGAGAATCGATGAATTTATGGGTACAAAACAGCTGTGCCATGAGCATAAGCATTTAGGCTGCGAGACAAACTTTAGGAAATGCAATTGCCGGGTTGTCGAGAATACTGCTTGATCAATAAAAGACTGATAAATTTGCAAATAGTAAAAAGTACCCTACGCTGGTCTATTCTAAGTGTCTGTTCTCTTGTGGAACTTCATCTGGTTTCCTTAACGCAGTATTTTGTTTTCTTGAACAATTGTTCTTGTGCCTTTTAGTGTAGATAAAAACACTTCCTTAATTGGGGCATAACCCACCCACACGACTTGGTCCGCTGTCAGTTTTATGGCAACCTGATTTAGTTAGTTTTTACAAACTTTAAGGAGTTGGTGCTTACCGCTGCTTTGTTATCACTCAAATCACGCAACAAGACTGCATATTTCTTTAGTTTGCATGCTTAAGTAAAGCACTTGACATCGTTGGCTCTGGTGGTTTTTCGTGATTTCTATGTGCCAACAAGCAGTGAAACCATTCCACATCTCCATGATGGTTTGTTTGTCGAATGGCGAGGAGTGCCCGTACTGCGGCGGTTGATAGTTTATCTCTGGACAAACCAGGAAAACAAGGAGGCCAGGAACTTAATTCAACAATGTAGACCGGTGTATATAGACTTGTTGAATAACCTCATAACGAGAACAAGGCAACAAGAAGTGCAAAAACTCGGGGCTCTCACGAAAAACAGACAGCGCTTGGGATAATAAGATCAGTTGTGTATGACACAGTGTCGCTGATGTACATGCTCTTGCTCATGAATCGCTACTTCGCCAAGGCACAAGGAAAGTACATTAAAACCTCGATGTAACGAACTTCGGCGTAATAAAATTTCGATATAACACAGCAAACCGCTGATTTTACCGAGTTCGTTATATTGAAGTTTAGCTGTATTGCCAGCCTTGGCGAATATTCGGTGTTTGCTGCAGTGCGCGGTATTGTGGCATTGTGTACATACGTAATGTTCGCATATCAAGCAAGAAACTGTGCATGACACGTACTCGTAATCTAACATTACGTGCTCCTTCTTCTCGCTGTGTGCAGGCCACCCGGAAAGTGTCGACCTGTGGCTACTTGTTCGTGGCTCCCGACTGGGACTTCTCGCAGGCGGTCAATCGGACGAGGGTGAGTCGAGAGCCTTTGCCCGAAGGCGCACGAAACTCGCCTTACGAGAGCAACGGGGACGCGGAGAGAGATACGTCCTTGTTGCTTCACGTGTGGTTAGATCCCTGCATATCAACGGGCACGAGGTCGTGTGCTTCGTTTGCGTATGATATCGTTTGCCCATCGCAAGTATAGTCTCGAAAAGCGGAAAGTCTCGTTGCCGCTTCACAACAAAGTAGCAGGCAACGAAGCCAGCGAAAGCGTAAATGAGGTTATTGATATACGCTTATTTGAAAGCGTAGAGATAATGAGGCGAAGGGAAATGAAAGTCGACGAAAAGATAACTTGCCGCAAGATGGGCATCGAACCTGCATTATTGGCATTACGCGTACAATGCTTTACCAATTACGTTACACGGCGTGGGTCATTTGCCCGCCCCGTTTATTGGATGTTTTTGTACGAGATTATCCCTGCGAGTGCTAGCCAGTGCCGCTCATAGCCAAGGCGGCGGACATGAAACTTTCTTTTCTATAATGAGGCCATGATAAAAGCATTGCACGTGTAATGTGAGTGATGCGGGTTCGATCCGCATCCTGCGGCAAGCTTTTCATTTCGTCCACATTCATTTCCCTTTACTTTATTATTTGTACTTTTCACTTAGGCGTTACGATGAACATTCCCATACACAGTCGAACTAGAACCTCGTTCATGTGTTTCGAGAAACAACGCGAGAGAGAAAAAAAACGTACTAACCAGGAAAACGTATGATCCGAAGTCGCTAAAAAATTCGGCGTCAACCAGCAAGTAGTTGACATCTTCGGTAATGCGAAATGGGCGAATCGTTGGAGCACGACACGCCGACCCGCGCGGATCCGAGCTTTCGGGGCCTGATACGAGTGCTGTCGTTTCTGTTTTTCGGTTTCGGCGAGCTTACGTTTACATCCTCCGAATCCGGCGCGGGACGGCAGCTCCTTCGGGCGGGCCGTTTTGGCGGGAAGTTTTGACGTGCCCACTCGGGGACAATCGTTGCGGCACAAGGCGCCGACGCGCGCGTATAGATGGTGAGACCGGAGCGGCCCGAGATGCGCCAACGCCACCTAGATGGCGTTGGACGCGCGCGTTGTCGTTATCATATTGTGTAGAGTTTTGAGACGGCGACGGTATTTAGGGTGGCTAGAATTCTAGCCACACTTGCGCCGGGAAACCCAAACGAAATCGAGCTGGTGAGCGCGCCGGAATACGATGCCGATGCGGCCGGAGCGAAACACGACAAGGATGTCGATGCTCGGGCGTATTGCCAATTCACGGTAACACAAGCACAGCGCGAAAGACGGGCACGAGGTCCACTCTTCTTTTGCGCTGTGCTTGAGATGCGAAGCATGACGCTCACTTCGCACCGCCTGCAGCAGGGAGCGGCGGGGCGTTTGGGGCTATCGTCTATTGAAAGCCATGAGTAGTCTTCCGACGGCAGTACGCCACGCGCGCCGTGAAACGGATAGGTAAATATGCTCATCGCATAGTTATGAACGCGACGTGCGACGACCTGCGAGGAGATTCGCTGGTACCGGAAGAGGAAGCCGAGTGCGTGCCGGCGTTTTCACGTGACTCGTGGGGGGGGGGGGGGAGTACTGCGGGGAAGCTGCCGTTCTGGGCGCTCTTCACTCTCGATCGCGCGTGCCTCGCGGCTTTTCCTCTTCACGTGGAATCTAACGACCTGAAAATGTATCTTACGATCGCAATTTGGCGATGTGCTCAACGTTGCTGCAGAAAAATCGTGTTTTCCGGGAACGTATTAACCGGTAAACAAAGAAGAAAGAAGCGTCGACGCCGGAAAATAGTACGAAATGGGATCGTATCAACGAGGTTCTATTTTATTTCATCTGGCTTCATTGTCTGTTACTTCGTGCAGTTGAGACTAACGAAAATTTGAGCCCCGCAGGTTACCTTATTCCTGTTGCTGATTGCAACTCCATTGGTTACGAGCCCTGTTACTGGGGCTCCCCTGCGTGCCTACAACTCTGGAGCTCATGAGAGTCAGGATTGATTCCTGTGAAGCTCTGATGCTTTGCTGCAGCATAAGTTCTGCGGAGGCCCTTGTGTGTGGTGCCATAATGAGCCCTATCGTGCCCTCAGTGACTTAAGAACTTTCGAAATGACTACGAACTGCGTACATGGCGTGGTGGTCAAGATTGGATAGAAGCCGCATCAGTTCAGCTTGACTAGCCTCATCTTGTGCACAGCCTGCCAGCACACATGGCAAACCAGAAGGCAGGAATCGTGAACTGCTACCTTTATTTGTAAACTTGTTAAAAGAGACACTTTTTGTAGATTATGTCAAGAAGGTTTGCAGAGCACATCAGAGGTGCACTGATAACAAGCTGGTTTACATGGCAGTCAAGGCTTAGCCAAAACAAGCTCCAGCCTGTTACTCATGCTTCGCATTGATTGAACAGCTTTGGAGCATGCATCTTCATCATCACACTTGGTATGCACTTAGTATAACAAAATTGTGAATTTTAATTCAATTTGATAAAAATGAATTTTTTTTCCACACGTGCAACCACATGTTGGAGGATTCAAGCTGTAATTCTAATCCTCTGACGCTGAAACTTGCAAGTCAGTGATGAAACTCTAAAGGAAGCTTATGGTCATGAACTAATGATTCAAAGGAAAATTGTTCATGTTCTGTTTGAGTATATAGGTAAGACAGCAGTATGGACTAGAAGTTACATGTAGTTAAACAATACCTTTGCTGAGGCTAAAAAGAACCGTGTTTGGGCAGGTCACATGACGTTCAGTAATGTTTAAAGCTGGGCGTGTTGGTGACTAATCATCGTGCCGCGTAGATGAAGCAGTGTACTGCACAGGACAAAAGAGAGAGAACACAAGGAAACATGACACTTGCTGTGACAGTCAACGCTGCGTTGCCTTGTGTTCTCTCCGCCTTTCCAGTTCAGTGCGCTGCTTCACCCACATGGCATGATGATCATGTGACGTGTAGCATAGATGAAGAAGGTACGTTAGATTATGCAATGGTTCCCACGAGATAGACAGTATGGTCAAGGGCAGCAGAGGCTACATGGAGCTATGAAATTGGTAAATTTTCAGACAGGTGACACATTCGTCCGCTACAGGACATTGTTAACTTCACTTCTCTTTAGAAAGCCTTTATTTTGCTTGGTTTGTAATAAGGCGGACGATGATATGTCAGTGCCATCATGTAAAAACTAAGCTGCAATCAGTCCTGAGATACTATATTGTTGTCTCATTTAATAGTGGGGGGTGCTGTACTGTAACTTCTTGGAAAGATGTGCACTGTGCGTTTTTACGCTCGGTGCATGGTGCCATGGAAGAAGAACATTTTTATAGTGCTTTAAAACACTAGGTGTTGCTGAGCATAAGCACAAAGCTCCTAAAATGGATAATTGGCCAACATTTTGTTTGATCAGGGAGAGAATGCATATTGGGGAACTAAAATATAGAATGCTGGCCAAAGTGGTGTAATTGAAAGTGTTGGACTTTCTTCAAGCTCTTAAACATTGGACAAAGTGATGCGGTCAGAGGAGTTGGATGTTCGAAGTCCTAAAAAACAGGCATAGTGCTTGAGATGATGACCGTTCGTTGTTTGTGATGATGTGTTGTCCCTTTGCAGAGGTGGCAGAGGCGCTGGTTTGTCCTCTACGACGACGGAGAACTTACTTACTCTGTGGATGAGCATGTGAGTGTTCGTTCCAGTAATATCAAAGCACAGTGCAGTCTATGTTGCCAGTTCGACCAGTGTTTAAAAGAAGGCATCGAGTGGCTTTTGTGTGCCGATGTGACATTTCCAACTTGCCATACTTTAATTTTATATGAAGGTCCCAGCTCTCTAAGCCCTAGAGAAAGTACTGGCAAGTATGAGAGCGCCCCAAATAATTTACTCTGCTGAATGTGTCTGGAAGCCTCTTTCTGTTCCAGTATTGAAGTGGTTGACGGGTCGTGATGTAACAATACATTGCTGCAACTGCTACATGCGAGCGCAGTAACAAGAAGCGTGCGTAGCACTATTGCTAATTTTTTTTATGGACAACATTATCGTGTCTAGTCTTATTGCTACATGACTTCAGCAAGTTTTGTTCTGCATCACAACTCCACCATAATGTCGATGACATCAGCTCCAGCATTTCGGGACCTTTCATTAAATTATTTTGCAAGTGTTTCCCAGCCCTTGTGCTTGGTCATCGTTTTAATGCTAGGTGTCAAGGCATAGTGTCTGCTTCATTTTACTGTTACTTCTGCTAGCAATGCATCCTGTTATGTGTGATGGCGTGTTTCTCTGCTGCACAACACGGTGGGCCTAACCGAATGGTCTTGTCGTGTCTTCTTTCAGCCGAACACAATCCCGCAGGCGGTGATTGACATGACCAAAGTCGTGGCTGTGGCTCACGCCGAGGAGCTCACTGGAAACCAGTTCTCTATTGCCATCACCACGCCGGACAAGGTCCACTTTGTCAAAGGCACAGGTCGCGATGACAGCAAGTGGTACGTGTAACCCAGAATGACGGGCACTGTGATGTGGTGCCCCATTGAATTTATGCCTCAGACTATAAAAGGCTGCACTGTAGGGGTGCTCTCCGGCATTCCTACTACAACATTATGCCCCATTTCATACTTAGCAGGCAGCACTGCAGGAGCTACGCAAGTACTGTGTGGTCACACGCGTTTAACTCCGTGCATTCCGCCATGCGGTTGTACTTGATCTGCGATGCTTTCTGCTGAATAACTACTTCATGTCTCACAACTAAAACTTGTGGACATAATGTTTGGTCAAACCATATATTATTTATGCATCGATGTGCCCTGTGTTTTAGTTGCAGGCGCAAGTGATGCACTGCAATTTCTAGTTGCAGAAACGTTTCACTCTGCTAGTTTCATTCTAGATAGGTTCAGATATGCGACACCTGCTGTGTAATAAATACATAATATTTTGCGACATGAAAGTATAAGGCTTAATGTCGCATTTTATAACGTGATGCATGCCTAGACCTTTTCTTTTTTTATGCATGGTGCTGTATTCTAAAGTGATAGTGCAAAAGGCCCCATGTCGCAAAAGATCTATCGGTGTCGGCGGAGTTGTCCATGAGCGAAAACTTACATATCTGTTGAGGTATATTTATACGCCATGGCTTGCTATATGAGATTCAGTACATACGGGTTATATTGCCACACCGTTCTATCACTAAAGTTGCTCATACCTTGTCTCACATTCTTAGCAAAGTTATTCCTCGGAATTTTGAGTATGACAGCCCACTAACAAATGTCATGAAACAAAACACCAACAGCACATGCCTTTTACATAAAACCTTCTCAGACTGAAATATTAAAAGTGCGAAACAATAACAGAAACCTCAAAATGTTGTAATTTTTTTGGTGTGGCTTTGTGCTATCTCCAGGCTCCAGGATTGACCCACGCAAGAGGCCACATTTCTACAAGAAAGCTTACCTTCATGCATGATGTTTGCCAGTAAACATTACGGTTACATAAGCTGCAATTGCAGGGAAGCATGAGAAGCAGTCGGGAATCTGAATGCTGTTGCATACCACTCTTAAAGGCGAGGCTTAAGCCTCTTCCAAACTTTTTCACGCAATGTACAAACTTTGTCAAGGACTTTGTCACGAAACTGTAGTGAAAGCACAACTTGCAAGGCCTATCTTTTAAGAGAGAGTATTCCAATATTGGACACAGTGAGATTCCGTCACATTGCCGAATTCAAGATCCTGTCAGCTCTGATTGGCTCGTAGAATGGCCACGCCCCCTCTGATTTGAGCTGCTGAGCTCAAAGGTGTGGGTTCGAATGTGGCTGCTGTGGCTGCACTTGGTTACAGAGGTGAAATGCAAAAATGCTCGTATACCATGCATTGGGCACACATTAAAGAACCCCGGGGAGGGGGTCAAAAATTTATTCTGAATTCCGCCGCTACAGCATGCCTTACATTTAGATCATCGTTCTGGCATGAGTAACCAACCATGCCAAAACTATGATCTGAATGTGAGGCAATTTAAATAACATGGTAAAATTTGAAAGTGCTCAGATTGGCACCCCAGTGTTTGCTGATGTCTTAGTTGGTGACATTGCTTGATGTGACGTCGTGCAGGTGGTTCGACGTGCTGTCCCAATTTCCGAGCAACATGGTGCGCAGCAAGAACAAGCACAATGCCTGCAATCTTGCGCTTGCGAAGTCAGCGCCTTCTGTCAACATCCTGTCATGCCAGGTTAGAGATGCTTACATTTTGGCACCTGCTTAGTACGGTTGGCCTGCTTCAATATGTAATGGTTTAACCATCTCCACCCCATGGTGGAGTTGGGTTCGTCAGCAGGTTTCTGGTAAAAACGATCAAGGGCGAGCTCAGCTCTTCTCCCCTCCCCCTGATGATTTCGGCGATACAGTTTATGCTGATAAAGTATTCTTTTAAAACTCTCTATTCTCTAATTTTGTGGTAGTAAGTTGATTATTAAAGCGAAAATTAATCTAAAAGTTCAATTCTTTGAATTTCGTGCTGAAACTCCAGCACCAATACTTCATAGTGACATCACAGGTTTCAAGATATCTTTCTGTATTTTGAGCCATTGTGGCTCTGTTAAAGTTATTGAAACTTGTGGAGCTCAGACCTTAGCTGTTTTAGAATGCGGTGTAGTCAGTCTATCATTGCCACTAAAAATTAACTAGGTGAGCAGATGTACAGATGTGTACAATGTACAGATGTACATTGCACACATTGTGGCATATCAGATGCAGTTGACAGAGCACTAGCGTTTGTCTTTCACACTCTGTTTTTGGCAGCGGCTAGAACTGTCATCATTTGTACAATATCGTACTTTCAATGAGTAAACTCCACGATTAAAGAAAGTCTATTGTGTTGAGGAATTTTATGAGTGAAACTCCTATGTATGGGCTGGCATCAATGTGTCAGGCTGATAAACCTTTTGTCTGGTATTGTAGAACCAGTATGAAGACCGGGGACTTGGAAACAGGGAGAACTATCGCAACGGCACGATAGAAATGCAGCCCACGCAGCAGCCACTGGAGATTCGAAGCAATGGCACGACAAACGTGGTCTCAACAAACAACCGTGAAGGTACTGCAATGACTTCCTTGTTTTCCACTGTGGCACAGAAGGGATTTAGCTGCTAGTACTATTTATTTTTCCGTATTTATTGTTGTTGCTGAATGTTGAACATTTGGAATCAACATTGAAATTCTTTTCACATTTCTCAACTGTCCTGGACTACTGCATACCAAACCTGTTAGGTACAAATCCTGTACACATCATGTGCATTTAACTGTTCTCTGTATGCCATTTGGTCTTCATCAACATTTTTAGTGCTTCTTTTAGGACATTACTGTACTCCTCCGTCAGCCCGCTATTTCGTTTTGCTGCAACTCTCTTTGCACATCAAATTATAGAAAGTGCCTGAACAGTCCAAACTCTCATTTGCACTGTATGCCAGAGTAATCAACAGCAACAATATCAAGAACATATTTAATGTTCAGCTGGCATTATCCAAATAGTCG
This sequence comes from Dermacentor albipictus, assembly GCF_038994185.2. NCBI lineage: Eukaryota > Metazoa > Arthropoda > Arachnida > Ixodida > Ixodidae > Dermacentor > Dermacentor albipictus. The sequence continues at coordinate 111,696,210 of NC_091828.1, forward strand.
TCACCGTATGCTTCACAAGCTTGCAAGAGGATGTGGAAGATGCTGTTGGCATTGTAGATGCCGTTGCATGACTGGATGAGTCTGACCGCTTTGTTGGCATGGTCTCTTTTGCTTTTGATGCTTTTTATGCCCACTTTGCCCTAACGCCCGCCTATCGTTTTCAAACGTACTTGATTTTTTTAGGTTTGAAGCAAGCTGCCTTTGAGCTCAACCATGGTGGCACTGGCAATTGGGGGTGGGGGCAACCCCCCTCCCCATCTCCTTCTTGTTTTCTGTGTATTTTGACGACGCCTTCCTCCCGTTAATGCTACCCTGGATCCATCTCTGCTTGAAGTTGTTTTGTTTTTTGGCCTCCTCCTTTTCATGCTTCACTGCGTACCAATTTCTTGGAGGTGTATGTACTCATTGCTGTTCCTCAGTGTATGCTCGAAATGCCATTCAACAAATAGACGAGTCACTATGTTGCTGATTCACTTAATGCAGAAATAATGTGTGCTATGTTTCCTTTCTTTTTTTTTTCTTGCAGCACATGTTCCACATAATGGAGTGCCACTCTGCAGGCTTGACAGGTGGGTCTGTTCGACTCTTAGGCTCAATAATATTGCCATGAAGCTTGCTTGACAGCAGGCATGATGACTTCCGATCTGAACAATGCGGTACGCAGCCTTGCGTTGATCTAATGAAGTTGCATCCGACAGAAAGATAGCTTCATTATACCTGATGTTTGTTATAAGGCTATCTATCTAATATTTGCTATTTGTTCGTCCTTGGAATCACAACGAAAGACAGCTCTTGTTCATTCACCCCATGAAACGGTTTACACTACAATACACTGTCCCCAGCGCAGTCTCATCGTGCGTCACGCCGGTTGCATAACCTTGTGCATCTTTTTGGCTGAACCCAAGCATTCAGTATGTCTGCGCTGCTACGTGCAATTAGTTACGGGAATGACCTCCCAAATAGCGTCACTAAAAATTGCGATCTTGTTGCGTTGAGAAACACATTATTAACCACCCATACAGCTGTTTAGTGATTGCTAATACCATGGCTATTGCTTGAGAGTAAGCTTTAGCTTGGGGGTTCCTGTCTAAACGCAAGGGAAAGGAGAAACCATCTTTCTCGGAAACCACTGCAAAAACTTTTAAAAGAAACCGTTAGAATATGGAGACTGTTGGTAGTGAATTTTTCATTTTGGCCGTCAATTTTTTAAATATTGCAGAAAATGAAACTGTCTAGTTCGCAACTTTGTAACCCTACAGTCTAAAGCTATATCGCAAATCTGTAAATTACATCTAGTGGTACATCTAAAGCAGACAAATTTGATCTATTATACGTGGATCACAAATACACCACTAATACGCGAGTAGCGCTTTTGCAAAACCTTCTTAAACGTTGTAACAAATTCACATTACGTGTAAATTAATGTATCAAATTTGTCCGCCTTGGTTGTTGTGACGAATGCAATCTACAGAACTGCAATATCTATTCTTGGTGTGGTGCTGCGAATTTGTAAACTTCGTGCTTCTATTTTTTCTTTTCAAACTTATCAACTTTTGGCAATTTTTGTAAAAACATTTAGGCCATAAACCAAAATTCTGCTTCCACACTAGAATTTAACTTTTTTTCTCAAATGCTGCAAATTTCTTGAAAAGCGGCCCAGGGCTTACTTCAGAAGAGCATTTCTGTGTTTTACATGTATCTGAATAGGCGGCATTTGAGTTGAGGCCGAGCTAAAGCTTCCTTTTAATGTCTCATTTTAACTATGTGTAAAATTTTTTTTTTCTTGCACGATGAGAAAATTTATGGTGACTTCAGCGTGTACCTTTTATTGCAATTAGCTTTTGTATAATGCCTGGCTCTTCATTTTTGTTTGCTTGTTTTAATGTCCTCTATATTTTTTACAGTATCTATGTATCGTCTCCACTTGCACAATATACCAAATAAGAGCCTGTGAGGAATATGTAAATAAACAAATAAATAAATAAATAAGCATGTACAGCAAAATCTCATTAATTTGACCCACGTTAATTCAGAAAATTCAGAACACGCTGTCCTCGGCAAGAAACATCAGTTAAGATGCTTGCAATAGTTTTTAGTTAGCATGTATTTTGAAATGAACAAGCAGATCACATTTGTTTAAAGCTGAGATGGCTAGTTGGTGCTTTTATATCATAGCTGTCGTCCATTATCTGTAGCCACAACGTTACCTATGTACCAAGATATCTTCCGTACCCTCCTTATTTACTGTGCTTTAATATGGGGAAATGCTACCAGCAAAGTTGAACAAGCTAACAATTCTTCAGAAAGGAGTGATTAAGGCAGTCGAGGATGTTCCATACCTTGAACACACAAGACATTATATATATGTGTGTGTTTGTCACATACACAGTGGAATTTCTATAAACGGAGATCGCTTAAACGGAACTGCCGCTTAAACGGAACACCATCCTCATGGTTGGTTGGTTTTGTACTCATGCAATGCTCCCTGCAATGTCTCACAGTAAATGGAACTCCTGATAAGTGGAACCACTTTCCCTGGTTCCTTGAGGTTCCGTTTCAAGAGAGTCCATGGTATATACACTGTTACATCTGACGATTCATTATATCAAGCTTCAACTGTATCGTGGTATACTATTGTTTTTATTGTTATTTTGCTGTGGGTGGAATCCACGCCTCAATTTTATGTGTTTTCTTTGTCACTTGATTCTCTTATTTGAGTTGCACGGACTTTATGTGGCTCTGTCTGCACGGAACTGTATGGTGCCGGTTCTGCGGCAAATCCACGGTAGATCTAACAGTGTGTTTTATAACCGTTCTCGGCAGTGGTGGGAGCAACAGCAGCAGCAGCGTGGCTGCCTACACCGACGCGGATGCGCTCGCCAAGAGCCGGAGCCGTCGCTACCTCAAGCGGGAAAGCCGGGGACTCAAGAGCCAGCGGAGCCGTTCGGACGGGGTAGCCAAGATGGTCCCCGCCTCCCGCGCGTCCGAGCTCCTGCCGGCGGAGTGGGCCGGGGAGCGGGACCACCCGCGGAGCGGATCCAGCGGCAGCCCGCCTCCGTGCCCGTTCCTGCACAACCCCGTCTACCTTCTCCTGGCTGAGCCACACGCGAAGCCCAGTGGTGGCACCAAAGATACCAAGACAAGTAAGCCGGAAAGAGGTCGTACAAAAAAGAAAAAAAGAAATGGGTAGGCTGTATAGGGGACGAAGCCGCAGTGGGGTGCGGCGTGAAACGTCTTTGTGTGTGCTGCAGATAGCGTCTGGGCACTGGAGTACAGAAATGGACGTAACCCAATGTACGAGTCGCATTTACCGACGCACTGTAAAGGTTACGTGCCTAGCTTTCGCTACAGCTACTGGGAGTCTAACGGTCTAATTTTGCACTCGTGCTCGCTCTCTATTCATAGTGGGCCTGTTTGTTTCCCGCTGGGTGTTTGGTCGCTAGGGTAAAGAAGTGGATTTTCTTACTGGTGGCGTCCCAGACAGTCCTCTGCCACTCAAAGCCCACCGCACTCGTAACGCTCCTGCTGTTGCCTTGATCTCCTGCGCTTGCACTCACTGTGGAGACGGACACGTTCCACTGTCCCTCTGTCGGATATCCCTCTGTCGGCCTACCCGAGTCTCCTCATGCCATTTTTGCACCGTGTGTGTTGAATGCAAAGCGTAGTTGGAATGGGGGGGGAACATAACCAAGCAAGCGTGAAACTTTTTGAGCATATTGCTCATTTGTTGGCCTTGCAACACTTGTGGGTACCCATTTGTATTTTTGTAAAGAGGTATGGTTAGTGTGGGCGTAGTGAGTTCTCTCAAAATGCAACCATTCCGGCTTGATGCACGAACTACTGCCGAGCTAGGCCTCCTTCAACTCCGCGCACAAGGCTGAAATCAGGCCCAGTCTTGTCAAGCATGGTGCTACAATGGCGCCATCTGTGCACGCAATACATGCATGACCGAGTAATGGCTTCTTTCCTCGACTCAACAGCACAAAAGTAAGGTCTGTGGGTGGTATGGTTGCAAAGATATAAGTGATAATGCTAAAACGTGTTTCCGTTACATACGGTTTCAGCTAATGACATCCTTTGACCCTTTCTAATTAAAGACATTTCACATCAAAAGAAGCAGACATATTGAAGAAACAGTACAGACAACAGGGCACGAGAAGGTGACGACACAGGTGCTAGTAGTAGTAGTAGTAGTAGTAGTAGTAGTAGTAGTAGTAGTAGTAGTAGTAGTAGTAGCAGTAGTAGCAGTAGTAGTAGTAGTACTGTGTAGCTAGCTATTTCTGAAACCAGATACTATAAATGTGTCATAGAACGAAAATAAGTAATAGGGTGGAGTCATCTGAACCAAAAATGATCATGTTGATGCTCCACACTTTGAGAAGAAAAAGTTAGGCAAATAATTTTGCTGGTACCTCACTACCTGGCATTGTTTAGGGTTCTGCAAAGTGTTTCTGAGGGGGCAGCAGCTTTGTATAAAGGGAACAAGTGTGTGTGTGTGTGTGTGTGTGTGTGTGTGTGCGTGCGTGCGCGCGCGCATGCGCGCGTGCGTGCGTGCGTGCGTGCGTGTGTGTGTGTGTGTGTGTGTGTGTGTGTGTGTGTGTGAGAGAGAGAGAGAGAGAGAGAGATGCATGCATGCATGCCAGCTGTGGCAATGATGATGACTTGAAAAACAACATGGCTAGATCACAGCGACAATAGCATGACAACTGATTCTATCATACTCTGTTGATGCAGCATTACAGCCCATTTTTTTTTTTGCGACCTTGGCCAATTCTGGAAGTGATGCAGTAGGCAAACTGTGCCGGTCCAGAAGGCATTGCACTGTCGCATAGCGTCTCAAAGCATTAGCTGCCACCAGAGTAGGACAGGGTAAAGAATTGTGCATTTCCCCCTTTTCAAAGCAAATTGTTGCTATGTCACAAAATGCACATTCCAACCGCCTCAAAGCGCCAACTTGCATAAAGGAAGGAGACTGGAAAGGTCGTCATTCAGTCGTGCTATGCATGCATCTATGACCTAATGGATAAAGCATTGAGCTATTGCCCTGTGGGATTCTGTCTCGCGTCCCACCATCAGGCACATTCATTTTTTTTTTTATATATGTAAGAACGGTCCCGAACAATGTGGGACCAGAACTTACCTTCCACATGGTGCCTCGAGTAATATGCCAAGATTGAAATTTCTCAAGAGGTGTTGGGTCACATGCGTGAAAATGGAAATTGAACTGCAGCGTCCAGTCAGGTGACACTGGGCTCCCGTTTCTGCTTCCCCAGATGTGTCGATGGCGCAGCAGCTTCTGCTGAGCCGTTGGCAGAACGAGACCAAGAGCTTGCCACCGTCGCCCAACCTGCTCCACCAGGAGAATCACCGCTCGTGGCGATCGGGCGAGAATTCGCGGCGGGACGGGGGCGATGGGGGCTGCGCCGTGCCCCACTCGCCGCCTTGTCGCGACGTGCCGCAGTGGAACGTGGTGCTGCCTGGCGGCGGGAGTTCTCAGGAAAAGCATGCGGTGAGTCAGGGGATGAGCGTAGCGAAGTACTATTAAATCTTACGCATTATGCAGTCAAACCTGTTTTGTATCAGACTCGGAAAAAAATGCTTATAATTTCGATGTAGCATGTAGCATGAAGAGTTCTGTTAAATTTCATTACTAAAAGCACGTCTGACTTTAGTATTCTCATTTCCTTTCTAAATATACTTTACCGGAATAGCCACTGATTAACTGACAGGGGAACATACCGACATTGTAAAATGGTGTGGTTATTGACCGGTGCATGCAGGCCATGCACATCATACTGGGCAGTAAGTATGCGCTGTTATTTATTTTTCTTCTTTTGCCAAAGTTGAGAACTGAAGAGGCTGGCTGTTGGCACGGCTTGACTTGATGTATGGTTGCATAGTTAGCTATCCACATGCAGTGTGTGCTGTGGAGAAAGAAGAAAGTCACAGTTTCGCCCAAAAGGCAAATCATTGTGATAGCATTGCAATTGCGATAGCAAATTATCAGGCAGCTGCACCAAGTAAGGATAGTAGCTTTATCGGTGTATAAACTGGTAAACATTGCCTTATTAACTACGTTAACAAGAATGGTGTCACAAGCCCACAAGTAAACGTGAACACATCTCACTCGGTGATCGCGGACGCTCGGTGTCAAAATGGTGTGAGGAACTGCGGCAGCATCGGTGAGTGAATTGACCTTTGTGCGGCCACTCGCTTCAGTACGACCTTCGCGGCGAGAACACAGCGCACACAAAGCTATCGACACTCGGCGCACTCTTTCCCCATTGCACATCACTTTCAAGACGCAGCCCGCTCGGCTGAGCCATAAGCATCCGTCGCCGGAGTAGAACCCCCCCCCCCCTTGCCTTGGTGCCTTGCGCACGATGGAAAACGGCGCACTTCCTTCCCACCTTCTTCCCTTGCGTGGGCAAGATCAGACTTTCAAAAAATGAAGTGCCAACGGTAACGGCACACAAAGAAGGAACAAAAGACAGGACAAGACGCTTTTTGAAAGCTATGCACCAACTAGCCCCACAACGTGTTTTACCGAGGTCAGACCACTATGGTCTTCTCATCCTCGTACACTTTCATCGCACATACAGCATACGTCACACAGTCGCGATGTTATCGACTTTGACTTTACGCGGAAACTCACGGCAACGCCGATGGCGGGAATGCACCTGGAGTGCCCGTATAATTGCCGTTGCAATAAAAAAAGTGCTTGTCTATTATTATTATTATTTTTTCTTCATTACAGCCAGATAGTAACAACTTTGAGGAAGAAAGCCAACACATGGAACCATGTGGTGACGTTTGGTCTAACAGCTAGCACAATTTTCGTTTGATGTAACCATACGTTTTGCTAGACATTCTTGCTGGAGCATTACTGTGTTCACTCATTGTTCTATGTAAGAGATATGACCGAGTTTAATCTATAAGTAATCAAGTTTGATTGTATGAGGTTTTAGAGTGACTCGCATGGTTTACAGTCATCGAAGTCCCTCAAAACAGGGAAATGTCATTTTCTAGTGTTTTCTGTTTATCTTGCATTCTTGCCACTTTTTATTTCTTGCCTGTCAGATACTTAGTAAGGGTATAGCACTTAGCCCAACCTTTTACATTCGTTAAGCCATTTACAAGGTCTTGAAGCAAACTGTTCAATTTCATGAAATGCATTACAAAAATTTTAAATTTGATTTCTCTTTTGCTACAGTTATTGGATCTTGTTTGGAGATCTGGCCACAAGCTTTCTGCTTTTCAAGTCATCTTTATCAATATAATTAACAGCTTAGTGGCTGTTAATTATAATTAACTGCTCCTTGCTTGCAGACCGGCTGCAGAGCGATTTCATGTTGCAGTTCCATGCAATTACTTGTAACAAGCGTTCCGATCAGTTATTTTCTTTCCTGTTTCAATTTATGCTGATGTACAGTCAGCATTGTGATTTTTCGGGCTCCCTAGGGGTTATGAAAATGTCAGAAAAGTCGGGCAGTCAGAAAAAAACGAGCCCATGTCTTTTACTGTCTTCAAGGACTCAAATCCGAAATAGCTCTGAAGGCCTGTTAGTACACTTATTAGGCATCTCGGTGCTCATGCTGTAACAGGAGGTGGTGGGTGTATAATTAAGGAGCACATACTGTGTCCAGGACGACGCAACGGGCTGTGGAAAGAAGAATGGTAGGTGTAACGTTAAGAGATAAGAAAAGAGCGGATTGAGTGAGGGAACAAATGCGGGTTAATGACATCTTAGTTGAAATCAAGAAAAAGAAATGGGCATGGGCAGGACATGTAATGAGGAGGGAAGATAACCGATGGTCATTAAGGGTTACGGACTGGATCCCAAGGAAAGGGAAGCGTAGCAGGGCGTGGCAGAAAGTTAGGTTGGCAGGTGAGATTAGGAAGTTTGCAGGGACAACATGGCCACAATTAGTACATGACCGGGGTAGTTGGAGAAGTATGGGAGAGGCCTTTGCCCTGCAGTGGGCGTAACCAGGCTGATGATGATGATGACTGTGTCCAATGAGAGTGGCCCCTTTTCCACTCCTTGTGTGCTTCACCGCAATACGTTGCGTGTGCTTGACCGCGCAACACCGCTATGCTGCGGTGAAGCTGACGTTTGGGAACCGGCATTATGCAATGCTTGACCTTTGCCATGTTTTCAGTGCTTTGAAGCCATTGGCGAGGGTGACAAAGTTGGAGTCAGTGCCAATGATCATGGCTACGGAGGCTCAGTAGGGAACACTTATGCTGCTAGGCCTAGCGTTGCAGAATGCATGACAGCATAAAACGACCAGGCACCAGACACCATGTGGCCGAACACAAATGTCTACGGTGGCTGCCGTGGCTACAGCTAGCTATGGCTGCCAGTAGATTGTCATGCGGGAGTGCTGGTTTGAGGCTGCACGGTAATCAGATTGGCAGCAGTGGTGGCTTTGAGTAATGCCATTTCGAACCTGCGCTCACAGCAAGAAGTCCGAAAAATTGGGCGGCAAAAGTTGTGAGCGTCCGAAATTTCAGCCATCCTTACATATTGCCTCTATGGTGTACATGGCAATGCTGTGAAGGTGCCCGAACTATCAGGCATGTCGGAAAAATTGGGTGCCCGAAAAATCAGTCGACTATAAATTTAAAAATACGAAGTGGTCGAAATCATTCTGGAGACCCCCACTATGGCATATACTCATAGCCCATCGGTTGCTTTGGGAAGTTAAACCCCATTGTTTCACTAAATTTCTTTTGTGGGATTAAAGGTTTTTACCACTTAGCTGTTCAGAGTGATCTGACGGAGATGTCAAATGCCCATGCAGTCACGAGGTGTTCCCGACGGCTGTGGTCAGGGAAGTGGCACGCTGGATGCCACGGCATGTGACGGTGGGATCAGCCAGCTCATAGGTGACAGTTTGCCTGAGGTAGGTGTAGGTTGGATTTTAGTTGCACAATAGACCGTTTTGTTCGCTTTGAGTAACCTTTTTTAAACATGATCTTACATGATCTTACATGGTACTCTACATACTGCGGTACTTTTCATTCTTTAGTTACACGACTTTGCCTGTTGAGTACCATATTTATTCAAATAGGGGTCGATCTATTTTGCTCCGAGAATCTTGCCCAAAGTGAGCTGTCGACCTCTATTCTTGACCAAAAAATCTACCTCTGTTCGTGAACAGAGCTTGCAAAAGTACCAAGCTAACGGAGTTCCTCCGTCATGCCTGCCTTAATGCCAGTCTCGAGATTGTCCAGACTGGCTTTAAGAACTGCTGTGCACTCAATGCCCTTGACCGCACTGAAGACGAAGTCATTTGGAGTGCCGAGGATGCCTGGGAAGCATCTGACGAGGACGATTTCTCCGACAGTTTTGACGACAATGCAGCTTGTGGCATCGACTAGTGAGATTTAGTAGCCAAGCTTACAGTAAATAAACAAGTGCCATGCTCAAAATTATTCATTTTTCTGAAATGGTTATTATTATTAACTTCCCTTACTAATGTCATGTGGGCATAACGGTTGCAATTGGGAAGACAGGTTATGACGTGCTGAAGAAATTTAAGCCCTTTTTTAACAAGCCTTGTGTCTACTATGTCAACATTACAACTTGGTAACAGCAATAGTAACATGGTTGGTAGTTGTTGAAAGAGATGACATCGTTCACTGTCAACAGCTATTTATATATCTAGCCACAGAGCAATCTAGATCAACCAGTGGTGATCTGTATACTTGCGTTGTGCGCATCACAAGCATGTCTTTCTAGGAATGCCTACGATGGATGAACTGATGACGATGATTCAAGTCAATTGAGATGCATTGTTTCGTACTTATACGATTTTGTGCGCCACATATTTGCTTTTGGGCAACAACACATGCATGCACAACCTTGTCTATGTTGCTGACGTTAGATTACATCAGTGCATGAGATAACCCCTAAATTTCTTCACAAAATTTAGTCACCATTTTCTTGCCATCTTAAGCACATTCTAAGCACAGCTTCCATGGCGCATGTCAGATCTGTGCTCGTTAATTTTTTTAACGCGACAGCGTTAAGGAGCTCGTGTCGCAGAAAAGCCGGTGTCGTCGGCGTCGGCGGCGTTGGCCGTGAGCGATAAATCCCAGCAGGCACTTCATGAATAAAAAACAACTTGCAAGATGGGCTGGGTGGGAATCGAACCAGGGTCTCCGGAGTGTGAGACGGAGCCGCTAGCACTGAGCCACGAGTTCGATGCTTCAAAGCAGTACAAACGCGCCTCTAGTGAATGCGGTGTTGCCTTAAAAACGAGCTGTTTCTAAGGCTCAGGCGTGCGTCGCTTGCTGAGGCGCACATTTCGTTGCCGCACCGAACGCTGCGTTGCTCGACGCTCACCGCGTCCGATGCGGGGCGCGTAGTCGCTGTGCCGTAGCCCATTGTCTTATATTCCTTGGCGGGTCGACGGGAATGCTCTTGCGTTCCACTCTTGAAGGCGAAGCTTAAGCGTCCTCCAGTTTTTTTTTTGCACCATGTCTTCATGACATAATTTTTTTTTTTTGCATCGTGGATATCTTCTAACCACGAACCGATGATGCCCTATACAGGATCTGTTTGTCAAGAAAGGCTGGCTGATGCGGCTTGGCCCAGATGGTGAATGGTCGAAACACTGGTTCGTACTTCGAAACACCTCGCTGACGCACTTCAACGACCCATCAGCGGAGGACTCTGGCGACCCAAGTGCCACCCTGGACCTGCGAATCGTACGCGAAGTCAAAGAGGTCGATTTGGATCGCAACTACGCCTTTGTCATTATGGTAAGCACTGCCGGTTAGTCAAGTTCTGGCACGACGGTGATTTCGTAGGAAGTTAGGCTGCTAGCAAAAGTAACTGGGTCCTATGCGTAGTAACACCTCGTTCACACATTTGAGAAAAAAAGCAAGAGAAAAAAAACTTGTGAACCGAGAAAACGTATTATCCGAAGTCACTAAAACATTTGGCAGACTCGGCTGCAGTTGACATCTACGTGATGCGAAGCATTGCAGCACAGGACGCCAATGCATGCCAGGCTAGTGGAGCCCGAGCAACCCAAGATATGCATGGTCATTTTTGCAGCTTTGTCAAGCTTACTACGTTTGCGCTTCTTGAATTAAGCCTTAGTCAACAGTTTCTTTGGGCAGGGCTTTTTGGCCAGAAGATTTGACAGCCCACTTGGCGAGAATAGTTATGGCTGATAATGCAATACGAAACCGAAACCGTTTTCATAACAACCGAATGTTAGAGCCATCTAGCCATTGTCATCGGCATTGTCATCACAAGAGGGAGACTATGCATGGCGGCGAGACAATGAAATGAAGATGATAAGCCGTTTTCAGTCCGATTATGAAAGCAACTTCAAACGATAAGTTATTCTATGTGTTAAGTTAGATGTGAGACGTTGCGTCAGATTTTTTTGGCATTAAACAGAATTGCATTCGTTGCAGGACTAACTAGTGAACTGGTTAGTCTAGGTGTGGGCCACCATCCTGTTTGCTGTTGTTGAGGAGTTGTTTGATAAAGGCAGAATGTCAAACGCACTAGGAACTGTACGGAGGACATGTAATTCTTCCTAGACAATGATGAAGTGGCTGTCTGAGAGCGGTGACAATGGACATTAACCGAAAAAATTTTGATTCTGTAGAGTTAAGGTTGGCTGGTTTCGTCTTTTTCCCTTTTGCCAGAATCGGAGGATCGCTACGTTCTTCTGGCTAAGAAATTGGCCGTCCTTTTAAATTCTACTTTGTTTAAGAGATCTCATCTTACTTATACATTAGTTTCCTCATTTGAATCCATAAGAAATAGATGTGCATTTGATTTGGGGATATGCTAGAGTCGGGGCCCGCCAGATAATTTGACCAATTTTGTCGGTCCCATCAAGTTAACAGAAGCAGACTGTATGTGTCCTTATCTCTGCAGCACTGCTTAATTTTCTAGTCAGACCTTTAATCATTTTAATCTATGCAAATGGGCCGTGTTGGCTTCATTGTGTCATTTCGTAAGGAAATTTGCGAGATCTCTGGAGCAATCACCAACAAAGCAAGGGTCAACAACCCCTCCTTTTTTTTTTCTTTTGTTGCATGGAAAAAGCTGTGGGAAGCGGACGAGGTCATCCTCTGTGCCGTGACTGCCGGAATTCGCACCAACTGGGTACAGGCAATTCGTCAGGCAGTGAGGAACCGCAGCAGCATGAGCATCCTCTCTAAAGACGCACCGGCGCCCGGTCTGGTGACAGCGACATCGGCGGTGATGACGACAGCCGCGCAGGTGGCGGCACCGTCTCCTTCGCCAGCACCGCCCAACCTCCCTGCCCTCGAAGGACGGCCTCCCCACGAGACCTCATCGAGCGACGACCACTCCGAGTATTTCTCCATCGTTGACGAGGACGAGGAAGATGTTGTGGAGGACCCGTCGCGGACTCTTCCGCCGTCCCCGCCGCTCAACCGTACGGCTATATCGAGGTAGGGTCTGCACGTGGGGTGACAGATGGTCGAAGGGTTTGGAAGGATGGATGGAAATCGGTCAGAGGGTCTCTTTGAAGTGTCATTCCAAGGTGCCCAGGACTGGCCAGAGATTTGACAAATCGAAAAGACCTGGGATTTCTTCTGAGCATAGAAAATGGTTTCGTGGAATAATGAAATCTTTTGCACAGGCCCCCGATTGGTGTTGAAGAAAACCTTACCTGATTTTGCTTTCAAGCAAGTACCTCTAAGAAGTAGCAGACTCCAGGGATTCCTCCAGCTTTGAACTTGTTTGCTGCTCTATAGCCTGAGATGCCCGTGTGTCATAAAACATCAATTAATCAAACAATAAATCAACGCATTTACTGCTACAGCTGCAGAGCATCGCAGCCGACACCGCCATCTTCTCAAGAACAACTCTTTCCTTGCAAAACTTGCATGTCATCCCAGTCCGCTGTTGTATTGCTCATTGTGGCTTCCAAAATGCAAACATGTGTCATAGCACAGTGGTTAGCACATTTACTCCCACCTGCATGTTTCTGTCAGGACATAAGTTCAGATCTCACTGGTGGTGCCAGCCAAAGGTATTTTTCCAAGCTATATGGCAAGAGTGAAGTTCGAAATGCAGCTGTGCCCTGAAAACAACACGATGATGACTTGACAGTGACGACCATCGTCATTGGCATAATTGAAAGAACAGACAAACAGAAGGACACAGCAAACCCAGTTATGAGCTCTTAACCGCTGTTGTGCTACATCAGTCGAGGGTTAACAAGTGAAAGATTTCTGTTATGCATTTGGTCCTGTCCTTAGGAGCGTTATTATTGATTGGTATCTACACCCTTGCTTTTGATGATGTAAGCTGCTGTGTTTATGGCATTTGCTCATCTCTGGCGTGTGGCACCCCATGCTTCTGTGACGTGCAGGGTGAAAGAACGAGCCAGGTCCCGGTCGAACTCGCGGTCTCGGCAGAGCCGGCGGCTTCGGTCGCCGCAGCCAACTCAGGGTGGCGAGCCAGTCGGTGCTGGTTTGTCGCACGAACCGGACGAGATGGCTCGCAGCGACCGTTCGAGCAGCTGGGATCCCACTGTGGTCAGTGGCACTTCAGTAAAGAGTTTTGGCTGGTTTCTAAAAGTACTATTGTTTGCAGAGTACCAGGTCACCCGAGAGGTGTACGGCAGCAACAACGCCAGTAGTGACATCTTGTGACGTAAAGTTTAACCAGAAAGCTCACAAACATAATACAGTAAAACCTCGTTGAACCGTACCCACTTAAACAGTAGTTTCACTTTAAGAGTAGTAAAGTTAAATCCTCGACTCAGCGGCCATTGAATGTAATGCATCTTGTATCTGCATAAACCGTACCAGCTTATTGCGTACGTATCGGTTAACACATAGTGTTTCCACTTTAGTCGCACATTCATGGCGGTGCGTCGTCCCGATCGGGTGGCCCGTAAGAACAATAAGCCTCAAAGATCGGAACAACGGCCACCAAGCGCCCTGTGTGCTTGCGCTTGAAGCCACATCAACATCAACTTCATTTCAGCGTCATGCAAACAAGGGTTCACGTCATGCCGAAGCTCAGATAAAAAAACATTGGGTGCTCAGCAAACAAGAAAAATTGGACATTGATCGTGCTATCGAACATGACATGAAGAAGTTGGCACTTGCATGAAACAGGGATCTACCGTTGACTACGGTGTGTGTGTGGCACTTGGAATGTGAAGTTGTTCGGCAGCGCTGCTGCGATAGCAAAGAGACGTTGGCCACGAGGTTCGACTTTTCGCCATCTTTGCCTCTGTTGTTGCCGAAGTGTCGCCTAACGATAGTGATGAGGACGACACAAAAAGCGACAACACGGGCGATTCAGGCCCGACAGTGGCAGAAGCTGCGCGTTACACCAACCCCATAAATGCAATCATTGCGACGAGAATAGCACCCTGCGATGAAAGATGCACCCCGCGACTTCTGTAGTGCTACACTCAGAAAAATTTACATCCTTTGGGGCTTATCTTGTCCCACAAAAATAATCGTCATCTGTCTTGCCCGCGTTTCCTTTCTTTAACGCGGCGAGTCCGGTACTTCCCAGTCACGAACGGCATGCGCGTTATCAGTGTGACGCAGCATTCTCGACAGGAAAGTAGCGAGCGCCAAGTTTTCAAGAAAGGAAACGCAAGCTGCCTTGCTTGCGATCAACAATAATCATCATCTGCCTTGATGACGATTATTGTTGTGGGGCAAATATGCACTACAAAGGGGTGCAACCGTTTTAAGAGTGTACCACGCCCGTGCACGGAGAATGTGCAACGCCAACAAGGAATCTGCCGTGCGAGTGTTTGCCGAGAAAAGGGGGCTGGCTGAAAAGGTGGCTCGCAGCTTCGGTAAGTTTGAGGTCGCGGTCATCGCTGCTAGGCTGCCGGGACATCAATTGAAAATAACAGACTTTTGTTGCGCGAAGTAAATAAATACTGCATGTTTTTGCCCTTTCATTGCACTCTCTCTGGGTTCTGTTTTTGACAGGTAAGCGGGCGATCTCCTGCTATTTCGGTTAAGCAGTACTACCGTTTAGTGCATACTTTTCCCAAGCTCTTGCCAACTACAGTTTAACGAAGTTTGACTGTGCTGCACTTACCTACATTCTATTCTGCTTAACTTCTGCTATAAGGTGTTGGTAGTGACATGCTTATTAACATGCAGTCTTTTATGAGTTTTAACACCCGTGTACTTAGATTTAGGTGCACGTTAAAGAACCCCAGGTGGTCAAAATTTCTGGAGTCCCCCACTATGGTGTGCCTCATAATCAGAAAGTGGTTTTGGCATGTAAAACCCCCATAAATTTTTTAATGAGTTTCAATGAAAACACTCACGCAAGACACAAATGTCTCAAGTGCACTGTAGTAGGGCCAAGTGGCACAAGATGTCACTTCCAGTTTTGCTGCTGTTGTCCACAGCTCTTGTAAACGGCAAAAAGTTTTCAGACAAACTAAAGTTCACTCATTTCTCCGTGCCTACAGAAATCTGAGTGGCGCAAGTGAATTTTTGGCGAGTTGCGTTGGGGTTCACATTAACTCTGTGCCTGTTTGTCTTTTTTCTGCCGCCCTTCAGGGCATGGATGTCGTGGATTCGAAGCCTCCTCCTGACACGAGCCGTTCTGCCACACCTTCGAAAACTGATGCAACTACCTCTACTAGTGTTACTCTGACGGATGCCGCACCAGCCTCTGCACGGAGGCCTCCAGTGGCACGAACGTCTCGTCGATCGTCATCCCTGCGGGAGCTTCGAACGAAAAAGCTAGAGTCACGGTGCTCTGAGCTGGAAGACCAACTGAGGGCACGCGACCGTGAGCTCGGACAGCTGAGGAGTATACCACACGGAGGCGCAAGCTTTCTTCTGAGAGGCTTGCCCAACGACGAAGTGCTGACGCGCTCTCTCGAAAGCCTGGGGACATTCCTCACCGCCAGCGTTGAAAAGTTGAGCAGGCTTAAAGAGCAGCTGCGGAAAGCCGCGGAAGAAGGAGGGACTGGCACTGAGAGCCTGCGGAACATCTGGGGAGAGCTGGAGACCCTTATCTCTGAGAACAGCCGGCGGGTCGAGGCAACGACACGAGCCCTGCGTCACTCTGCCACCTTGGAGGTGGAAGGAAAGCTGGCCCGCGCTGCGGAAGAAGCATGGGTGCTTCGACGCGAGCTGAAGAGATCGCAGGACGCGTTCGACGACCTCGAACTTCGTTGCCTTGCGCTCAAGCGGGATGCCAAGAGCGCTGAGGAGCTGCATGCTTCCCAGCTAGCGCTGATGACTGCTCGCATCGATGACCTCACGGCGAAGCTTGCCCTGTCGGAGAAGGCACAGCGCCAGCTGCGACAGAGACTGGCACGTGCCGATTCCAAGCAGGAGAAGCGGCGACTCTCGCTGAAGGGCAAGGAGGCTGCCGCTGCAGCAGCTGCAGCAGCGGCGAGCCCATCGAAAGAGCTCGAGGTCAAGCTGACGCACCTGGAGCACAAGCTTGCGCTTCTGGAGGAGGCGTTCCAGGGTCCCGTCAACGAGGCTGCATCCGACGCTTCTGCCCCGGATGACCTCAGCACCGACACACCGACAGGTCGAAGGTCATCCCTGGACAGCCTCTCAGGCGACCAGCAAAGCCTCCTGCTTCGTGTCCAGCTCATGGACCAGAGGCTCCAGTCTGCCTTGGATCAGCCAAAGCATTTGGCACGGCCTCGGATATGCCTTCAGACGGAAGCTCTAGACGGAGGTGGGGCTGGTGACGGATGGAGTAGCTTGTCTCTGGCAACAAGTGTCACAGACCTCCGGCTCCCAGAACACGGTGGCGAATCGCCTCCGGCGAGTTACCGTGACTGTCTAGATTCATTAGATGCAAGGCTTGATTCACTCCTGGAATGGCTGCACGAGGCACTTATCTCACTTCGTGAAGCAGGTGTGATGGGTTCTTTTCCCAAGCATCTCGTAGACCGCATAGGTACCAGGGACACGACAATGGATGAGAGCAACAAGGACCGCTTGGTGAGGAACCTGGCGCTCTTGCAACACATCGGCTCGAAGCTAACAATAGCAGCGGGCTTTGATGCGCACTTCTTTGGTAACTTAGCCACGCACCTCAGAGAGACGTCTCTCATCCTCTTCGCTCTCGAGGAGAGGCTTGATCAAGTGGCATGCTCACACGACCTCAGGCTAGTCACCTCCGGAAATAACAAGTCATGGGACCCATTGGGAGAAGCCACAGGTCACTGCCAACTCACAGAACTCGAGAGCTCGCGAGGAACTGAAGGCGTCGCCGCCGAGGTCGAGGAGCTTTCGTCGCGCCTCAAGTCACTGGGCAGCGCGGCAGAGCGCTTCAACAAGAGCCGTCAGGTACTGGTCGTTCAGAGGCTCTCCGAGTGCCTCGACATCCATCCAACGTCGGACCTCGAGCCAGACGCCCTTCAGAACGTGGCGGAGCAGGAAGCTGTGCTGGGCGCAGTCATGGAGGCGCTGTCGGCGGCGAGGGCCCACGTCAGCGACAGCCTTTGTCAAAGTCTTTGCTCAACCTCAGGGACCGTTTCAACATCGTCGGCAGATGCAGCGTCGCTGTTGAGGCAGCTAGAGGGCGCCATGAGGCAGGAATTTCTGAAGGTGCGCAGAGAACTGCGAGCTTCGTGCCTGGCCGAGCTGGAGAGCTACTGCTCGGCAAACCTTCCGCGCGACCTTCTCAACAGAGAGCTGGTTCCTGTAGTCCGCGACCTCGCCACCGCAAACTGCATCTCGGCGGTGCTGAGGGCGTATGTATCTCATGTTGAGGAGGCCGTTCGGCAGTGCACGAGGGCTCTGCGTCAAGACGAGCAGGCAGCGGCTTCTCCGTCTGCAGACGACGCAACGGAGAAGTCGGTGCAGGAGCTGTGCAACAGGGCTGCAGCCGTGGCAGAAGGTGCGCCGTCTCTGCTGCGTTCCTGGCTGACACAGTGCCTCGCGGAGGAGGAGCTGCACGAGCTGGGCGCAGGCGTGGCCTGCGTGAATTCGACCACGGACGTTACGGACGCACTGGAGCGGCTGAGCCTGAGGCTACGTGAAGAGCGGGAGGGTCACAGGCAGCGGGTACTGGCATTGCAAGACCGCCTGGATGCTACGCAGCGGGACTGTGAACGCCTCCTCAAGGTTGGTAGCATATCGTCGTCAACCTATCTTTATGTCTACTGCAGGACAAAGTCCTCACCCGGCGATCTCCAATTACCTGCCTTGCACTAGTTGGTTCCAAATTCTGCCTGCGTGTGTGCTTCAACCTACTTTAAGGGGAGATGCTGTTACGAAAAAAAAAAAAAAAGTTCGAGAGGTTTGAAAATTGAGCTAATCAGAGAGTTCTTCGAGCAGATTTTGAATGTGTCATTAGGTTTTGTCTAGGAGCTGCATTTATTAAGTTTTGTCCTACACAACTGCAAAATATAGTGATCTTTGCAGACACTTTCTTGGGTATCAAATTTTCACAAAAAGAAATTGCGCTTTAGCTTATTTAGCTCTCTGTAGACTGCAAAGTCCCTCTTGGTCGTGCAGCACGCGATTAGAGAAGTCTGTTTGCCAGCAGCCGCTTGTAATTCAACCATTTGACCATTCGCGTCCACAGAAGTTCCTATTTATTGTCTCGGTATTCCTTCGCAGTGGCAGTGAAAGTTTGTTTTATTGAAATAAGCACGCCGAAAGTGATCACCCGAGATTATGTCCCAATCCTTGGCGCGCATCGGCGTCTTGTGCCGCAGCGATTCGTGCAATGCTCTGCATTATATAGATTTAAACTTCAGTTGAATCTGCCAAATGTCTTGGGGATTTTTTTATCCTTTTCCCGATTAGTACTACGTCTTCTCTTGCATTTTATTCTTGTTTTCGTTCTTTCAAATGTATGAACAATGTCCCACCATCAGTGCTGTGTATAAAACATTGTGAAAAGACAGTGAAAGAAGTGAACCCGCTACGTGACGACATGCTGATGCCATAAGCCAACATACTGCCATATACCTTCACACTCATTTTATTTCTATACAATACACATAATATTCAAACTGACAGCACAGGTCAGATTGAAAGCTTTTCAAGACTCTTGTGAGACATAATGTATTATTTTCATCAGCACTTTTGCTTTGGATGAATGCATGATCGTGGCATGCACAATAGTGGATACAGCTCCCTGAAGGGGATAATGATACATTCGGCTTTGCGAAGTTAAAAATAAATGTGATAGAAGTACTAAATAAAGACGTTTATAAGCTCCCTCCCTTTCTTTCTGCAGGCCGGTTGTGCCACCTGTCGAGGCCTCCGGGAGCAGACAAAGGCGTTGGCACAGCGGGCAACCGAGCTGGAACGTGCTGCTCGAGACGGAACCCTGTGTGAGCGCTGCCCAGCGCAGCAGGAGCAGCTGAGGCACCTCGCCAAGGAGCATTCCCGCGAGCTTGCCGAACACGAGGCCTCGGCTCAAGAGGAGTTCCAGGGGCGCATTCGCTGTCAGGTGGGCTTGTCCTGCAGGCTCGGCATGTATTGTCTCAATCCAACATGCAAGTTTGTTTTGCTGTCACGAACCAATGCGGTGTACCTCACTTAAATTAACTCTCTCGATCCGAATTTCATGATAAGCTGGACAGTTTGGAAATTTCTTATGAATGCAGTTTGAAAATTATTTACGAAAGTAATTCCTCAGGAGGTGTAGTTCACTACAGTCAATATAAACTTGTGAGAATAATGGTAAGGGGTGCTAATTGGTAATGGTTCAAAACTAACAGCAAAAAAAAAAAAACTACTGATTGAGAAAGATTAAGAAGATAACAGACTTCCAGGGTCCTATTCGTCAATTATGGCCGTGCGCAGTAAATGACAGCGTGCACGCACGCACACATGCACGCGCGCGCGCGCACACACACACACACACACACACACACACACACACACACACACACACACACACACACACACACACACACACACACACACACACACACACACACACAAGGACGAGACAAGCACTGTCCGACAATTGAAACTTCATTGGCAACGAAGTGCATCACATATAGTACGAAAAACCCTAAAAGAAAAGGCCAGTGCTTGTCAGGCAGTGGTTGTTTCATTTTTAAATTCCTCTGTCGTCGTTTACTGCATGCTGCAACTATGGATAAGATTGCAAATCTCCAAATTCTCCGCGCTTGTAGAATTACCCGTAATGCTTTCCGTAAAAAGAATTTACCTCACTGTATTACAGTCACATTTCAGTTGTTCTTGATTGCTTTTACCAGGACATGCTGTACACGTGTGGATATGATACCCGGCATCCTTCTAAACAAGACTGATGTGTTCAGACTTGAAGTGTGATATCGGCTGTGGCCCAACATGAGAGTGCTAAGCTGGGAGCCAACGTTTTGACATGTACCAAGCCGGGGAGAGAGACGATTTGTCAAAACGGCTTCAGGCTGAGGCATTTCCGTTGTTTGCCCATGGTCGATGTCCTTCCAGAACGGCCAAGCGGGCTCGTTTGGTAACTTCCAATTTGCAACTCATCCAGTGACTGGTCTGCACAGTTTAAACGGACAGTATTTGGCATTCGTGGGCCAAATGGTTCCATCATTCATGCTCACTTTTGAATTGCCGCATTTGAAATTCACTCCCTGCTGATCCAGTACATACGTGAATTAGCGTATGTGTGGAGATGTTCGTATGCTTCTACGTGTTCTTATGTGCATCTGTGCGTGTGTTACCTGCACGCATTGCAGGAAGCCAACCACCAGAGAGAAGTCCAGCGGCTAGAGGCTGAGCTGCAGGCAGCAAAGAACCAGCTACAGCGTCTTCAGGTGAGCAGAGGGACTTTAGATCGCTTGAGGTTTACAGGGGCACTACACAGAAATGCTGAATCAATCTAGAGTGGCAAAGTATTCTTTCGTATTTCTGTTTTCTCAATTTCACAGTAACAAAATCATATGTTATGATGAAATCATAACGATACTTAGCAGCACATCAGCGCGGCTCTGTGCTGAACACTTGCTGTTGCTCTGTGGCTTTTCAGTTTGTGGGTGGAAAGTAAATACTTTGCTCTCTTGCATTTTTTTTCTCTGTATTATTTTGTCTGCTTCATGCGAAGGACTGTATGTAAAGGCCGGTTCGTTGATGCTAAACTTTCCGTATTTGCACATTTAAAAGTAGGCAGACGTATCCTGGCTGCACGTTTCAACTGCCAGATACTTGTGACTGCCTCGTGTAGCAGGAACGGCTGTTTTTCGCTTTTGTAGGGTTTAACAATAGTTGGTTAGTCATACAGTCGATTTCCGTTAATTCGACCCTGACGGGACCGACACAATTGATCTAATTATCTGGCGGGTCAAATTAACAAAGATGCATAAAAATGACAAAACGCACTGCTGATTCATTTGGCAGTACTTGCCCAATTCTAACACGCCCCAGAATCAAACGCACGCCCACATTCCATGTGTCCAGAGTAGTAAATTAATGCAGAAATGACATTAAAGCTCCTAAACAAAGTAGAAATCTAGGGTGCGATCTTGTACGCGTTCCAAAATAGAACGGAGGTGGTGCGTTCGTTACATCGCGAAATAGGCGGTCCGTTCCATTGCATTCGCCCGATAGCCGACGACACGGAATGACTGACAGCAGATATCACGGCACAATTGACGTGATGGCATTCATCACGGTTCAAATTGACCAGTCGTGTGTGGCTCGGTGGAACGATCCGCCTCCGTTCTATTTTGGAACGCGTACAAGATCGCACTCCTAATGCACACCTGATTTTTTAGCATTTTATCATGAAACATTCTTGCGCAATGGCAGCCAGTTTCCTAAAGTCAGCTTTGCCACCCAATTTTTTTAAGTCAGCTTCGCCGCGGTACAATCTTGTGATGCGGCAAAGCATGCAAACATTGCAAATGTGGTTTTGGTTTTGTGGCCGACTGCGTTGCGTAGGCAATTTTCGGCCCCATTATCTAAAACTACGAATGTGTGCATTATAATAATATCAGGCAAATACAGTAATCGAACATTGTGAGCCACGGTTTTTGCTTGAAAAACTTTTTGGGGCAGGCTGAAAATACACGTTTTCAACGAAAGATGCCGAATGCTCAATGCATCCACTGCCCCCTAAGCTCAGCGGAGACAGACGCTACCATTGAAGGGATCCCGATTGGGCTCACCACAGGTGTCACACGCGTACGTGCTGATAGGTCAAGTTCGAATTGTCCTACGAAGGCCAATTTTAAGATCGAAATAACTAAAGTTTGGGCCTATTGAAATGGGTGGGTACTGGCCGGGACCGAAATAACCGAAAAAGTCAAATTGACCGTAGTCGAATTAACGGAAGTCTACTGTACTGCAGCACCACTTACAATGCAAGTATTTGTTACTCCGGCGACTTACGTTATGTGCATTTGATTTTGAATAACCTTCGAGCTTTGAGCCCTTGACTTGCTTCCAGGAGGAACAAGAGGAGCGCATCGGCAGCCTGCGAGAACTGTACCAGCAGAAGCTGTCCCAGGGTTTGGAGGCTGTCGATGCCGAGGCCGTGCGGCAGCGGTGTCGGCCGGAGATGGAGCAGCTCAAGGTATTGCCATACGTTACTTTCGTACGGTTACCTGCAAACGTTTACTGGACGCGGGTTCCACGACAGATGTGGATGTCTGCTCTGTTAAGGCATGATCTCTCTTATTTATTGGATCGCTGTGCAGATCACGAAAAAGAAAAGAACTGTAGGTTGAAACTTCTTGTTAATTTAAGGCCCTGTGTCCAGACTTTATGGAAATTCAAATTTTTTTAAAATTCTGTGTCCCGTAAACTTTGTGACTGACCGACTGTATCATCTGAGGGCCCATGGTGTCCGAGTACCACTTTCAGACACTGCTGGAACCAGTGGCTTAGCCAGAAATCTTTTAATGCGAAAGCGTTATATGTCCAATGAGGCAGGAAATCTGGCATGAGCAAGCAACGGTTGGAAAGATATGGCCGAAGTCCCAAAGAGTAAAAACGCTTTAAAAAATGCTCGGATTGACATCAAATTTCTCAAATAGGCTATGCAAACAAAGTAAGTTAATGGCTTTGAAAAGAAAATTGTCTGGGTGGGTGCGAAACGGGGCCTCCGGGGTGCAAAAGGAGCCCGCCTCCCCGATGCCACGGCGGCTGCATGGTTCTGGCTGACTAAAGGTGTGCCTAGTGCATGCGACGTTAGCGTGGATTAAGGTTGGTACATATTAGAGCAAGGTGTATTAAGATGGATTAGAGTGGATTAAGGTTGGTACAAATTAGAGCAAGGTGCATTAAAGTGGTTTAAGGTTGGTACAGAATGGAGCAAGGTGTATTTAAAGTGGAATAAGTTTGGTACAAGTTAGAACAAGGTGGATTAAGGTGATTAAAGTGTACTAAAGTGGATTAAGCTTGGTACAAATTATAACAGATTAGAGCAAGGTGGATTAAAGTGGATTAAGTTTGGTACAAATTAGAACAAGGTGGGTTAAGGTGATTGAAGTGTACTAAAGTGGATTAAGGTTGGTACTAATTAGAGCAAGGGGGATTAAAGTGGATTAGGGTTGGTACAAGTTAGAGCAAGGTGTATTAAAGTGGATTAAGGTTGGTACAAGTTAGAACAAGGAGGATTAAGGTGATTAAAGTGGATTAAGATTGGTACAAATTAGAGCAAGGTGGGTTAATGTAGAGTTGTGGAGGACACGTGACAATGTACGACGTCACGCGTCATGGACGTAACTAATTAGAGAAATCGTAATGCTTTTGCATTCAAATCACATAAGGATAATTAAGTGACTCAATTTTTTTTTTCCAGAGAGGGGAGGCACGGTGGGTGCTTAGCATGCCACTCCCTGGCTTTGCCACTGGCTGTTACTCTCTGTCTGAGAAAATAAATATGATGATGACAACAGTCATTATGATCACTAGTCATGTCGTAGCCTTATGGCGGAAACAAGAGAACAGCGACAGTTCCTTCCATCTTTTCCTCTGTTAGTAGTAAAATAAACCTATGAACTTGCGCATTATTCGCTTGTGTGGTACACGTCACAGCTCCCTGCATCGGCCACATGCGATGTCCACCTCCAAGCAGTGGACAGTGCTACTATAGCTTTGCACGCCAACGTGCGGAGCTCCTATTCAGCAAGCGTTGTGTTGATGCTACTGGGCTGTGTTCAGTACATGTAATTTAAAACTTTTATGTTATCTTATTTATTAAACCTAAATATACCCTTTACCACATACTTGCCTGTACAGCAGGGACCAGTATGAGAGGAAACACCCAATATGGATCTGAGACCTCAAATAGTCATATTTTTTGCACTGAAGCGAGAAACGTTCGAAAGAGCATGTTCTAAAACACAAGCTAGTGCCTGTGAGCAAGGTCCAATGTCATGCTTTTTGCAGTAAATGACAGCTGAGCACTAATTAGGCTAGTTGTTCCCTTTTGTATCTGTACACCTGTGTTCCCTTTCGTAGCTAAAACTAGAAGCATGAGGTCGCGGGATCGAATCCCGGTCACGGCGACCACATTTTGATGGGGGTGAAATGCGAAAACACCCGTGGTACTTAGATTTAGGTGCACGTTAAAGAACCCCATGCGGTCCAAATTTCCGGACTCCCCCACTACGGTGTACCTCATAATCAGAAAGTGGTTCTGGCACGTAAAAGCCCGTAATTAAATTTTTTTTTAGTACCTGAAGCTGCGTGTATTCCGGAATGTGCCACGTACTTCCTTGAATGTCTCTTGTTGAGTTGATTGATTACTGTGCAGTGGTGTCGCATTCATCACATGGGTTGAATCTGTTTGCTTGATATTTCCACTACTAACTTACCCTTTGGCACCCTTTGGACACATTTGACCTTCATGGCAGCATGCACCACATGATGTGAGCACTGTCACCGCCGTCCGCCGAGTGGTTTGTTTAGGGCCGCACTTAATAAATATAAGCAGTGCCTGGCCGATTTCGCATCAAATCAACAATGGTGCAAGCAGTCTTTGCACTGGCGCCCTCAATCAATCACTGACCTGTGTTAAACGAAGTATTTTCTCTTACTCTCGTGGTTTCCTGCTCGTGCAGCGCCTTTGTGAGAAGGGCTTGGCGGCATTGGAGGCCTCGCACGGGCGTCTCGTGGCCCAGCTCCAGGAGCGGCACCAGACTGAGATCGAACGGCTGCGTGCCGAGCGAGACCGTGCGCTGGCTGAAGAGACCAAGGCGACTCTGGCCGGTGAGTCTCTGCACACCGGTTCAGCTGAATTGGCCGAGAGGAAGTGAAATGGTGCTACACAAACAGCAGCTCAACGAGAGCTCACTGTTTGTGTTCCCGTCATAGCCCTCGCCACCCTCTAAACGTTTGTTGCGAAGGTGAGAATGACACCGTGCGCTCTGGATTGGAGTGTCGTAGTCTAAATGAACCAGGCGAATGTTTCACAGGCTATCCGCTGCGTGCAGCCAAATGTGAAGTGTGCCTAGAGTGCCTTCTGGAACGCTTGAAGCAGACCATTCGAGTGCAACACAGGGGCACGGTAGTGGCTCGGAAAGGATTCACACTTTTCCACTGCTTTGATTGGCCAACGTTTGAGCATGTAAATCTTTTGGGTTTAATGCTAGCATCAGTGTTTTCTTTTTAACATTTCCCAACCCGTTTAGTACTAGCATTACTGCTAGGAAGATGTGCTGCTGAAACTTGTCCTTGTTGTTGTCCTCTGTTGCAGCTCTCAACGCAATGCAGAGAGCTCATCAAGAGGAGCTACACAGGGAGATCTCCAACTTCAAGGAGGACTATGCGCAGCAGATGCGCCACGGCCGCGACACCGAATGCCTCCAGAGGGAGCACCAGTGCGTCACTTCGGCCTTCTGCCTTTGTTGTCTTTTTTTCGAATTGATTATCGAATCAAAAGAAGAAAAGCTGAATGTCATGTTGAGCATCAGAAAATTTCTCACAAAATTGAATGCTTACATATTTTGTGCCAGAAAAGACGGTTCTGCACATGGTCGGGAGTCTCCCACAATTGCATAAGAAGAATGTGACAAAAGCTACCAGTAACTTGGGTGCACAGAAATCATGATATACAGTACCGTCTGCTACTGTTAAAGGGAACTTCAAATTAGTATTCTAGCGCTGATTACAGCTCACTTCTAGTGTATGAAGGACTGCAAAGTATTTCTTTATCAATAGAATGTCTGTTGAATAGAATCAAGTGTTTTTTCTTTTTTCATCTGATGCTAAAGAATTAGTGAAGTTAAATATGTTGTACAAAATACCAATGGGATTCTAAGTTGAATAGAAAACCTGTATTTTATGGCAGTCTTTTATTGCATTGAAAGTTTTGCTTTACAGTTTTCCTTGAGAATACAGAAGGGCTTTCCCATCTTTACGTAAAGCAGGTGGGTTATTGCAAAACCAATTGGAACGACAGATGAAAGCATGGACCACACATCACATGACTCGATCACTGTTCCGCACGTAGCCATCATCTGCACTGGGCAGGTTAACAGCAGTCGCTGCCCACAGTAAAGAGCAGGCACTTTTTCGTTGTTAGGTTGGGCGTGATCTGCCATCTGTTAAAGATTCTGAAATTGGGGAGGGTCCTGGCAAGTTTGAACAACCACCCCCTCCCCTGCTTCCCCACCTCCCCCATCCGTGGTCTGCAATAACGTATGCGGCTGGGCCAGGCCGGGCAGTCGGTGCACTAATCACACGACACTTTCGCACCCACCGTGTAAATTCAAAGATTATCTTGTGATGGGCTGCTCAAAGCTACAAATAGATATGGATGTACATCTACGAATGGCGTCGGGAACGAGAGGTCGCCATATGGTATGTCAAAAAGATGGCGGACATGAGCAACTTCGTTGCTATCCCAAACACCCGCTTTTATTTGTGAGGCGGGTTGTTGACTTTGCAAGTATCGTGTGGCTGCTGCGAATAAAACTGCATCAATTCAGCACCAAACCATAACTGTAGTTGCCAAAGCTCAATGAAGCAGCGTCGATTAGGCCTAATGGCCTAGGCAGCGTGGCCGTGACGAAAATTTGCTGCTGGCCAATGTGGTAATAGGTCACAAGCCGTCACGGAATCCTTGCCACTGATATGTTCATACAGGTAGCTCACCAGTAATCCGTGAGATTGACAGCTGTTGAAGCGGCGTGAAGTTCGTCACCACGTATCCAATATGATCTGCGTGCCTTCCGGTGGCAAATTGGCCCGATCTTCGCACTTTTCAAAATGCATGGTGCATTTGTTGGCGTCCCTCTGTCCACGTTGCATTATTGTTTTGATCAGTCTTATCAACCTGGATGAACTTTGTGCTGACAAAGCCAGCCCTGGCCACTGCGGCGCTTTTCTGCATTGGGCCAACATTGGGGAGCGAAGGTAATAGGGCAGAAGCGAAGCACTCGCAGAGACAAAGTCCGCTACCGTATCAGCCAAGATGGCCTATCTGCCGCAGTGAGCCCAGCGTTCTTCTTGCGCCAAAAACGACGAAGCAAGGCACTTCTTTGTGTGTCATTGAGCATGAGGGGCTTCACGGCACACGTGACAGGTGGCACTGCGTGGGTCTCTACACCGAACATTTGAAAAATCAAATAGTAAATGTTCTATTCACAAATCAAATTATTCGAACGTTCACTATTCGATTCAATCCGGTGACATTTGAGTTTTGCACACCCCTACTTTTTGCTGTATATGTGGCAAGTACCTTTTCGTTGATGCTTGCAGAGATGTGCCGGAAAAACAGTTTGTCTATATTGCAGGACATGTTTGTAGTAATTTGTAGCACCGCTACAGTGATGCAGTGCAACAATGTCAGTGTGACTTAACGTAATGGGGACAGATGGCGCCACTGTTTCATTGCAGCGAAATTGTAATTCTTGGAGTGTTTGTATTGTCTGTGGCAATTGGCACTTTGGGTTTACTGGGGATAAAAAGGAAGGTAATGACTGCAAACCTAATACGGCAGACTTCCGCTGACTCGACCCCGGTCATTTCGATGCTGACCAAAGGTCCCGGCCAGCAACCATGTATTTCTATGGGCTCAAAGTTTCGGCATTTCGATCCTAAAATTCGTGTTCACTGGATAATTTGAACTTGATGAGTCAACAAGCATGCACTTGACCACTACGGTGACCTCAATAGCGACCCCTTTAGTAGCAGTATGTCATGGCAGAGCTTAAGGGACAGCGAACACGTCACCTCCTGTCGAAAATGTCTATTTTCGGCCTGCCCTAGAAAGACTTTCAGACAATAACCGGATCTTGCAATGTCTGATTACGGTATTTACTTTATTCTAACTCTCATTCTTTCTTCTCTTTTATCAAGATAATCGGGCCAAAATTTGCCTGCAATCGGATATGAAACCAAAACTGCTTTCGTGGCATTTGTGTGCTTTACCGCATAACAAGAACGTACTTTGCTGAAGCTGACTAAAATATCTGGCGGTGAAGCATACTTTAGGAAACTGGTTGCCGTTATGCAACACATTTAAGACCCTTCCCCATTTTTCTTACTGAAAATCGGCTGCATGTCAGATTTTTACGTTGTTTGGGACTTGTAATGTCATTTCTGTGTTAGTTTTCTACTTTGGTCATATAGAAAATGGGCATGCTGTTTTAGTTCAGGGCTGTGTTAGACTTGGACAGATGCTGCCAAGTGAATCGGCAGTGTGTTTTGGAGTTCCTAAAAAGAAAGAGTCTAGAAAAAGTGCTTAAAAAAAGAAAAGGTCGGTATGCCTTCATGCTATAATGGTGGACCCTTTACATAATTGCAAAGGTAGCTTTCCCATTTTCTGCAAACAGGATGTGCAAGCACAATTTGCTTGTCTTATGACACGGAAATCATAGACATGGCTCTCATGATGAAACCATGTGCAAGAGACAAGCCTTATCATGTACAGCTAGCACTTTGTTTTAACCACGGCCAGTGCTGCCATTGGTCGAGCAACGTATAGTGCGGAGAAGCGCAATCAAAGAACAAGAAAAGAGGGGTCTATCCAACCGTAATTGGTAGGCGAATACTAAACAGGCGTAACCTTCCCCGTGGATCGTGCATTTAGAAGTTGAAGTTAACCTGTCAACTTTCTTGCTGTAATCACAGGGAGGAGCGGGAGCACATCAAGCAGGAGATCCTGTCCCTGTCGGAGAAGTATTCGCTCAAGTGCCTTGAGAAGGCATCTCTCGAGGAGCGGCTGCAGCGAGCCGGTCAGCAGCTGCAGGAGGCCAACTACCAGGTGAGGGCCCGCCCTTCTCTTCAAGGGCGCAGATAAATGGTGGGCACGTCGGTGTGAACTAGTATCCAATTCATGCAATGATGTAGGGTGCTTACAAAGAAGAAGGAAACAGACAGGGCTCGTACTGTTGCATTAGTATTTGTTAAAAACGCACGTGCACCTTCAGGATAGCTTTCCTGGAGAAGGTGAAGTCGTCCGCTGACGAATAGTAGCATGTTGCTGTAGTTGTGTTTATGCCTTTGAGGTTCTTGAAGGTTCGTCAGCAGGAGGGGAGGGACTGTGGATGTTTGTTTGAAAGGCAACGACACTCCAGAGGGACCTGACTGACGAGACATTGCATCTTTTTCACAGTGATGTTCCATTATTGTGCTGTATTGGTAACCATAATATAAGCTTTCCTCAATTATTTGTTTAAATGGAGCTCTGTGTTGTCAGTTGTTCAGACGCCGTCTGTCCTGTCTGCGTTAAAAAAAAATTTTCCCTACTAGTAGTAGCGTTACTATCACAGACAGAGAAGATGGAAACAGGAAATGACAAAGTAGAATACGCCTTAATAGGTGACAACACTCCTGCTCTCCTGCTGGTAAAGCTGGCACAGGTCTCCCAAAGCTGTGTAAATTCCAAAATCTTCCCAAACCTTCCTAAAGTCTTGAAAGCTGAAAATGCATCCTAGTTGTCTTTATCTTGTTTGTATATTTCATTTGTCCGCAGTATGTTGTGCATATGTATGCACCAGCTGTGCTGTTGTGTGTAAGCCCTGTTATGACGAGATGAGCCATGCCAACCAGATGTTCATGCTCACCTAAACTGCAAATGTAGGAGTGTTGCTTATAGTTTGGCTTTCGTTAATAGCCATCATACCTTGCTGGTGAAGTATCGCGCTGACACGGACACGGCGAAGACACAAAAGAATACACGACACTCGCTGGGGCAAAATTTACACTCACAGCGAGTGTAAACTTCATTTGAACTTCATTTTGTTAATAGCATTGTGTGCACTTGGTTTCTCTTCACTGTCGCAGTAAAATAACCCAAGGATCATTAGGAATCATTGGTGCATGAGGGCTCTCTTGGCTGTAATTTGTTGGCTGCAAAGATAGCAGTGCCAGAACAGCTTTTCTGCATGCAAGACACGCGAAACTTTATTCAGAAGTGACCCTTGTGTACAATGCCGAGAGATTAGGGCGGTCTCTGGACGACCTGTGTGGCCAAGAATGTGGAGCAGCCATATGAAGCCGATACGATGAAAGTCGAGAAAAGCATGGCGGTGATTAACGGTGTTTCTCAACTTAAATGTAGAATTAACAAGGAGAAATGAAAATGGAAGTGAAGACAACTTGCCGCTGGAAGAAGTCTGTTCGTGATCCCTGGCTACGCTTTCCTCCTGACAGGTGCTGGACTTACTGGCCAGGAACAAGCAGCTGGCATCGCACTTGGGTCTTCAGATCCTTCAGCGGGAGCAGGCCGTTCCTTCGGACAACTCGCCCGAGGCCCTCGAGGTAACGTTGCACGACTGCCTGTGGTGAATTGCGTTGGCTTCCGGTGTCCCATTTTGCTCCTCGTGTAATTGACTTTTTTTGCGCACTTTTGCACGTTGCTACTTGTACGTTATTAGTATTGTGAATTTAGAGCTGAAAAAAATTTGTGCGGAAACCAAGAGACAAGAAAGAGTTACATTGCTGAGCACTTTCCGTCTTCCCCGTATAACTCAGTTGTTGCTCCCTGTTGTGTTTTTCATGCAGAAGTTGCTGCAGCTGCGTGACAGCCAGCTTGTGCAGCAGCGTGAGGAGAATGCGCAGATACTGCACTCCCTGCAACTTGCCAAGACGGTCAGTCCGACTTTCGTCTTTGGCTTACTTTCTTTTTGAACAGACTCGCTACGAGTCTTAAGCTGCGCCTCTTAGCAACGAGTCTAGAATTGTTGCTTCATGATTGTCACTGTACGTGCTCCTTGCTTACGCATGCACGTTCCTCAATGTACTGTCTGTCAAAAGTATGCGGGCTGTGTTGCCTGCGACCGTCAGGCTGACTAAAGGGTGTTTAGAGAGTACCTGTGGTATGCCATAAGTTCCAGTGCCCTGGGCTATGAAAACAAAATTTAGGGCTTGCTATCGAGAGGTCCGGAGTGTTAGGATTGCTGCGGGCACCACACCACACAGCTGAGCGACACATGTGCTAAATATGTGGAGCAACTGATATACTTTTCACGAATACTGTACCTTTTTTTTATGTCTGTCCTAAGCTCTCTGTATGTCTTCTTGCCTTTCTACGGTTGATTGCCCACTCCTGTAATAGCATCCGGGGATTCAGTATGTACAAATAGTACTGCTAAGAGAAAGATAAAATACCATATTTTCTCACATAATGGTCGCACTTTTTCTCCTGAAAAACTTGCGCAAGGTTGGGGGGTGCGTTCATTATGTGGGGTAAAATTTTGAGTGATATTTTTTTCTGCAGCGACCTCTGAAAGGTAGGAGACACACGGTACGATGCGGCGTCTGATACAGCGTCCAACGCACCAGAACAGCAGCCAGATGTAAGGAATTTTGTCATGCTGTAGCGCCTGATCGAATGCCTGGAATGCGCAGGTATCCGATTTAGCGCTGTGGCACTCCAAAATGACTCGGTTCTGGCGCATTGAACACTGTATCAGATGCTGAATTGTACCATGTCTCCTACTTTAGTCACACGCTGGGCATCCGATCCAGAGCTACAGCATGGCGGAATGCCTCGTTTCTGGCATGCAGACGCTGTAGCAGATGCTGAATCATACCATGTGTCTCCTACTTTGCGGCAGCAAGTTCAGGGTGTGATCATTATGTGAGAAAAAGAAAAGAAACTCGCTTTTTGATTGGAAAGCTGGAGGTGTATTCATTACGGGAGTGCATTGATTATGTAAGTAAGTATGATACAACATGGCAAAGTGGTGGTCGGGCTAGTTGGTTGCTGAAAGAAGGAATGAAATTGCATGAATCGAATGCACTTGCATCAGTGTTGCTTCTGTGTTAATGTTGTCAAAAGTATTTAACTTCTTTTCATCAGGAAACTGAAGTTTCGTCGCAGTTCCTCTTGCATCTTTGTTTTGTTTTTGCATTGAATTGCATTTTCTTTTTTATGCTTACTCCATGCCTTTTTCATTCAATATACT
Source organism: Dermacentor albipictus (assembly GCF_038994185.2). NCBI lineage: Eukaryota > Metazoa > Arthropoda > Arachnida > Ixodida > Ixodidae > Dermacentor > Dermacentor albipictus. The sequence goes on from NC_091828.1 coordinate 111,728,525, forward strand.
GTACGTGTAATGCATTTGTAGTATTGTTGTCATATTGTATCCTTGTTGATATCGATATGTTGTATCAGTCTATCCCAGCAGAGTCCAGCTATCACTGTATTGTTGTCAAAGTCAGCTACCACTATTATTGTAGAGCCCAGCTATTGCTGTAGTGTTATCAGTGTCCGCTATCTATGTCATTGTAGAGCCCAGCTGTAGCTGTATTGTTATTAGTGTCAGCTATCTATATCATTGTAGAGCCCAACTGTTGCTGTATTGTTATCAGTGTCAGCTATCTATATCATAGTAGAGCCCAGCTCTTGCAGTATTGTTATCAGTGTCAGCTATCTGTATCATTGTAGAGCCCAGCTGTTGCTGTATTGTTATCAGTGTCAGCTATCTATATTATTGTAGAGCACAGCTGTTGCTGTACTGTTATCAAGATCAGCTGTCGCTGTACCATTGTCAACTCAGCTGTTGCTGTACAAAAAAAGAAAATGAGAGAAAGAGCCAAGCGAGCTGCTGTCACGGAATGATGCCTGTCTGATCACAGTATAATCTTAGAGCACAGCTGTTGCTGTACTGTTATCAAGATCAGCTATCCCTGTACCATTGTGAACCCAGCTGTTGCTGTAAAAAAAAAGAAAATGACAGAAAGAGCCAAGCGAGCTGCTGTCACAGAACGATGCTTGCCTGTCTGATCTCGTTTTCCATCGCCTCGTCCCTCGCGCAGAAGATAAACCAGCTCAACAGCCAGTGCCAGCAGCTGAGCAGCAGCCTGCGTGCAGAGCGCAGTGCCCACCAGGCCGAGGCGCAGCGTCTGCAGGCGCGACTCGAGGGTCTGGTCGCCCCTTCTGGTGCGTACTGTATTTTCACACATACCACTTACATCCAGCGTATTTACAGCATCTTGGCACCTACGACCTACATTTGCCTCGGTGGCTATTATGTTCCGTCAAGCACTAGGTCATGGGCTCAATTCCTGGCCTCGTTGGCCACTTGGCTGATATGACACAATGCAAATACACTCATGTTCCGTGATTCGGGTGCACATTAAAGAGCTCAAGGCACCTAAAGGGACACTAAAAGCAAATATTAAGTCGAGCTAAAGTGATCAGTTGGTGCTTGAGAACATCTAAGGCATCAATATTATTGCGAATCGTGAAATTGAAGTAAACGCAGGACACGATTAGGGATTCCCTCGGGCTCCTCCTGTCAGTAGCACTCAACCACTCAGAATAAAAAGATCACTGTATTGCTTTATGAGGCTAAAGAAAATGCTAATTGTCCAGTTCTATTTGATATTTAGAAAAAACTCATTGACGTTACCCTCGACAACAATGTGCGTTACCCTCGACAACAATGCGGGTGTTCGAAAGGTTTCGTTTTCTCCACTCTACACTGTCCGTGCTTTTGTGTTTCAGGAGTTTCATTATCGCGTAGGGCTGTGCTGGTTTTGCTTACTTGCAAAACACACACAAACTGCAAGTAGCAGAGAATGCCACGTCCACGTGACGTTGCACGATTCCAGAACAGCCCAAGCCGCTTGACCAAGAGTAGCTGCAGCGGCGAATCCAACACTCTGTCTTGGCTCGATTTCTCCATGGCCACGTGTTAGTGTTTTGCGCAGAAAACCGTTGCGCCGTCTGTTCGACGGCGTTTTACTCGCCGATGACAGTAAAGGCCGGTGATGGCGTGTGGACGTCACCACTCCTCGTTTGGGGGCAAGTGATTTGAATTGCGCTAATTGCATGCGGACCCTTCAAACGCAATTTTCTCATAAGCAAAGTCTTTTTTCTTGGCATGTAACAAGCACTGCGAAGTTTCTGGAATTATGTTTTAACAGTCCACCATGACTTAGTATTTGCCTTTAGTGTCCCTTTAAAGTGTACGACGCAGAGTCCTCCACTACAGCATCTCTCATAGCTTGTTTGCTTTGCCTTGTTAAACGCCATAACTAGAATAGCACCTACTTCCACACACTTAAAAAAGTGAGAAGGTGTTCTTGAAATTCATTGTCCCATGTGCAGATGAGGGAGTGGCATCCCAGTCCATGTCCCAGCAGTGTCGGCCCGTGCCGGAGCGTCGTTCCTCCCTGGTGATCCGGAAGCAGTCCCAGGCTCCAATGGCCAAAGGCAAGTGCATGCCCAGAATTTGTGGCTACACCCTGTTCCATCTAACTGATAAAAACCTGACAACCTACTGAAAAGTTCTGTATGTCTTCTGCATGCAATAAAAACATTAGACTCCTCGAGCTAGTGGATATCCAACAGGCACTATGGCATGAAAGAGCACAATCTCATCCGATTAATAGAAACATTCGTAATCAGTCGTATTGTATATGTGGTTCCTTACCTCAAGCTCTACGCTGCAGAGAAAGCCAAGATAGACTGCATTATTAGAAGGGCCTATAAGCAAGCCTTGGGACTTCCGGCAAATACGTCAAACGAGAAATTCTTGGCGCTCGGCGTGCACAATACATTAGACGAACTTATTGAGGCACAGAGAGTAGCGCAGTATGAAAGGCTTACGCAGAGTTTGACGGGGAGACACATCTTAGATGACATCGGAATAACCTACGAAGCACAGCACGGAGTGCAGAGGGACATCCCAAGAAAAATAAGGGAACATCTATCAATACCCCCACTCCCCAGAAACATGCACCCGGAGTTTCACCAAGATCGAAGAAACGCACGAGCGAGAGCTCTCCACAAAAGGTTCCGTTATGCCAGGGACGTGGTCTATGTAGACGCGGCGGAGTACGCAAATGGACAGAGTATGTCGATAGTTGCTACGAGTCTAGAGGGTGACTGCAGAGTTAGTGGGACGGTGAAAACATGGAAGGCAGAGGTGGCGGAGGAAGCTGCCTTAGCACTGGCAATAGCCTCCACGGAAGCCAACATCGTAGTAAGCGACTGCAAGACAGCAGTCAAGAACTATGCAAAAGGAAGAATCTCGCCGGAAGCACTCAGAATTTTAAACAACTTTCGTGAAGATCGCGACATTCACATTATATGGGCACCCGCACACTCCTCCCTTCCCGGGAACGAAATAGCGCACAACCTGGCTCGAGAACTGACAGGCCGAGCAGGTGACACGCAACAAATACTGGGAACGGAGAGAGACCGGATGACCAGCTTTAACGAGATCACCAAACACTATAAATTGGGAAGGGCCCATTTCCCCCCGGCACACTCCTCGTTAAATAGACGGCAAGCGACGGCATGGCGCCTCTTACAAACAGATACATATCCGAACCCGGTGGCCTACCACCGCTACTACCCGGACCTTTACACGGATAGATGTAGATTCTGTGAAGAAAGGGCGGACCTACAACACATGGTATGGGCTTGTCCTCGTACACCCATACAGAATAAAATAATTAAAACCAGAGAGCAGTGGGAGACCGCGTTGCTCAGCTGTGCACCGGAAGACCAACGCAAGGCAATCCAGCAGGCTGAAGATGCCGCCAGGGCCCAAGGGCTCGAGGCCGTCATTTAGGTAGAGGCCTAGGTCTCAAATCTGCTGTGCACAAATAAAGTTTATTCCTCCTCCTCCTCGAGCTATGTAAACCTTTGGACCTTTAGAGTACCAATAATTTTATGTATTTTCTGCATGCTTTCTATGCAATTTTCCGTGTTATCTGTCTGGATTCCGCATAGATTTCGTTTAATTTCTGCAAGAATTGTATAGAAAACGTATTGAAATATTGAACTGTGTATGAAACATTTCAGTAGGGCAGAGTCATTATTCTGTAATAACGAGGCTTATTACTAAGCAAAAAGTACCCACGCGCACCCGATTCTAACACAGCCCCCGACTCTGTGAGATGCGAAAATAATGAGCAGTCACCACAAACATAAAACTGCTTTTTCTAACAAGGAAAACAGCACCGTGCTTCAGATTTTCACTATCGGAGAAAAACTAAGCGTTGCTTTCACAAAACAAAAGTTTATTCACTCTGAATGTCAATCACTGCCTCCATCGGACAGCCCCTGGTCAATGTCGATGAACCACTGGAGGTTGTCTTTTGCCATCCATTGGGTTTGGTAATCCGCATCTATTGAGGGACTCTGCAATCGTCGCAAATGTAATGGGTGGCTGATGCCTTGACTAACCTCGCTGCCACTTCATCCAGCAGCATGTGCGATGGTCGAGATGGGTGTCTTCTTGGCAGAAAACGTTTGAAATTTCGAACATCTTGCAGCGCACTGCTCATCATTCAAACTCTGCCAGCACGACCGCTTAAAGTTTGGCCTCAGAGACGAGCAAAAATGGCACTGCTCTGGTTTTAATACATCATCAGCATGGTCGTCGGCCATGTCACTGACTCCTCCTTGAAACCGAACCTAGCAACGCCTAGTCGATCCTGTCGTCGCCAAACGAATCCAAACTGCAGGACAAGCCAAGTCAAGCTGCTAAGTGTTCAAAGACTGCATTGGCTGCTTTTGCTGTTTTAGCTCTGCGCCTCCAGCGTGTTTCTTCACTTGCGTGTCGAATAGCGACACACTCCTAAGCAACTTCTTCAGCCAGTTTCAAGTGGCACCAACTCACCCTGGATGTCAGTATCTACAAGGGCGGTGATTACTTGAGGGAAGCTCCAAAAAATGACTGTTGCAAGGAACCTGTGATTGTTTTGCTATTGCAGCTCGCTTCGGTTATGTTGCCAGGGGATGAAGATTCGGTGCCTGCATTGACTCTATTTTCGTCCGTCTGTAGCGACCACATGACACTGTTCAGATTGCGAACTGACCGGTCGCAGGCGGGCATGTGTGCGTGCGGCAGTGCGTGGACCAACTTGAGCTGTATTCTCGGACGATCGCTTTCGAGGATACTAATGCCCGGATGTATTGACAGGTGACGTTGGTCCTGGCACTGGGATGGGCTCAGCAGTGTGCCAAGAAAGCCGTTGCTCATGGATGCAGATGCGTTCATCAATAGTCATGCGGCATCTTTCGAAAATGAACGTAACCCCGAAAGTGGGAATCCGAGAATACGACGCACCCTTTTTTGCCAAATCTGATAGTTCGGACTGCCGATTTTTACCATTTTTAGATGGTCTTTGTCAAGTCCGAATTAGCCTGCTGCCATGCATAGCGTCCTTGTTTTAATATGTAACATACTTAACAGCTCGTTATTGTGATATTTAGCAACATATTCGTGTAATGTTTCCCGGGTATTACGTGTTTTTGCTTGCAGTTCCATGGAAAACGTATTAGAGGGGTTGGTCTTTTCCTTCCATGGTACCCTTGTGACGCCATTTATTTCAAGTTTAAGAAACCTTATCAACTCACTCAGCAGTGGCAATTATTAGTGCCCCCTATACGCAGCCCCTGTACAGGTTATTCACTATGTCGTTCTTTACCCGCTTTCAGGTGACTCCCACAAGAGTTTCGGTCGTCCCGAAGCAATGACGATGACCAACACTCACAGCAGCTGAAGTGCTGAGACGAATTTCAGCAGCACCTGTTGGTCGTTGTGCCCTCTCCTTTTTTCTCCCTCCCCAATCTCTGCTGGTCAGAGAAAAATGTGACTGTACGCAGCCTGAACCGACAGCACTTAGCTGTCCTCAGCCATGCCCAATCCAGATGTTGTTCTGTAGTCCACCTCCCATGTTCGATGTCGCCGTAGGCCATGACATCTGCACGAATCCACACCATGAACTTATCGATTGGAAGTAAGCAACCTCAGCGCAAAGCCGAGTTTGCTTAGTTTTCGTTATAGCACGTTGATTATTCATTGTTTTTTTTACTTTGTTCTAGCCCAAGCGCTTTTTTTTTCGTCCTTTGCACAATCTTGTTGTGTGTGTTTCAAACATGCAGGCCGTTGTTGGCTTGCGTGGGCAGCTCACGAATCCACTTCGATCCAGCGGCACCGTGACTGGTCGGCAACCAGTTGTGTGCTGTTCACAGCGATGCTCTTTTTATTAAAATGTTTTATTAAAAAATTCGGCAAATATTGAAACTTGCCAAACCCTCTCCCAGCTACGTTAGAAACTAACCAGGCAGTGTAGGAAGTTCGTTAGAGGGAGACTTACTAGCGCAATTAACAAAGTGCCTTCCTTGTACAAACCAGGCATTATGAAGCCAGGCTGCTCCTTTTTTAGCACATCTTATTTTTCGTTTTAGTGGAGCCAACTGAAAGGAAAACATAAATCTATACGTTGTCAAAATACACACTGGCACAACCCTCTGTAGCCGTGAAGCGTCATTTTCCATTTCTTTTTTTAACCTCGGCATTCAGGCAAGCTACAAAGGGTTAGCCAGCAAAGCATATTCTATGTCTACACATACACACACACACACCGACACAAAGCATAGGTAGAAAGAAAGAAAAAAAGTTATAGAGAGAGTTTTATATATTATAAATATATTTTTACAGATGTTCCTTGTTAACAGAGCCAGTGACGGGGAATGGAAGGACACAGTTTGTGTACATACTGTCAGAGAACGCAACATCGTCATCACCAGCAAAGAAACGAAGAAACGCTGACGCGCTGGGCTGTCGGAGAGAGCGAGTGTGTTTTTTTGCGAAGGTCCGCTTAGCCAAGACAGGGTGCGCCACTTCTCCTGTCGCTTGCCGACATGCGGGAGGGTGTGACCCCAGAGTTTGGATGTGTTGTTTTGCCGTCCATATAAGTTAGTAGCATAGTAGTGAGCCTTAACATTTTTTTTGTATATCAAATGTGCACAGTAGTTGCTCGCCGTTGTCATCGCCACCACCACCACTGCTAGATGGCGCTTTCCGTCCAGGCAGCCGTGCGAGGTGCGTTGTCGCCGCACCCGACGCGCACCGGCTCTACTCAGGTCTCCTTCAGAAAAGTTGAAGAATAAAAGAAACAAGCCTCGGCGGCTGCCTCAGGTTTTATGTGGTCTTTTGTAGATGTGCAATACTAAACAAGTCTTGTTTCTCGTGAAATACAAATAAAAAGATGAATGTGTCTGCACCTTTCCGAGTGGTGTTGTGCCTTATTCCACTGTCGGACGGCAAGTTGTCGCAAGAGCATTCGCTGCAAGGAGAATGAGGCCTGCAGTGAAGAGTGTAAACATCTCAGATGACAGTGCAAATTTTAAGTTATTGTATGTGTGAAGCCACTCCAGACAGGCCACATTTTCAACAGCAATAGCTGTCGCAGCGGTGATAGCCACAGCAATAGCTGTTGCAGTGGTGATAGCTGTCAGAACAGTGATAGCCACAGCAATAGCTGTTGCAGTGATGATAGCTGTCAGAACAGTGATAGCTACCAGAATGTGCGCAGTCATGTTGAATGTCTTGAAGACTTGAAGCACCTCTTGCACAGTGCAGTGGCACCGACCACACTTTGGCCAAACATCACAATTTCAGATCAGTGAAGTTCTAATGGCATTCCTTCTTTCCCTTCCCCCCATTGACCATGGCCCACAATGGGGAAGCTTGCACAGAATATCTAGACCAGCGAGATGACATACACGTCATTTTTTTATCACGAATAGTCAACTAGCCCAAGCAACCACCCTATTTAAATACTCAGACGGAATAACTGATTGATCACAGCTTCAAGCTTCCGTGCAGTGCTTTCCCACAGAAGGAAAGAATAGCATAAAGCCACTTTTCACAAACCACGTGGCCATGCGCATACAGAACAAAGCTCCAGCAGTAGGAAACGGTATATATTCCTTATTTCCCCCACACCACTGCAGGGTAGCAAACCAGAAATTCTCATCTGGTTAACTCCCTTCTTTTCTCTCTTTAATGGCAAATTATAAATGCTTATTTTTAGTGCAGCCTTCTGCTCAGCTCGAAATGCATGGTAACTAGCCTGGTGGCTAATTGACAAGACAAAATTTTTGTTTAATGTCTTGATGTTTTCACTAAGCGCCCCTTGCATTTAACAAAAGATTATTCAAGGCCTGGCTTTGGAAGTGCTATATGGCCAGGTAAGGCTCACTGTGAAACCTCGCCTGTGAATCTTCATTGCGAGTTTACATGGACATTCATTGTGTAGAACGTACATTGTCTGCTTTCTCCAAGGCTGGGAATGATTGCACTATCAGTGTCAGGGCAAGGTGAAGGAGATAGGAACAGCAACGAGATAATTAGAGGTCATTGGCCTGTGCATGCACCATCAGCATGAACTGAAATGTGAAAAGTTTCACCTGAGAGTCAAAGCATCGAATGTGATACCAAATTCTTAGACAGCTACACGAAGTAGGAATAGTTTTATCGGCTGTATAAACTTGGAAACATTCGCTTACTTAACACGCATGGTGTCACGTGCATACAAGTAAATGAACACATCTTGCTCGATGACCGCCGAAACTGTCAAAATGCTGGAGTGAAGAAGTGCGGCACCAGTGATGAGCGAATTGACCTTTGTAATGCCTCTCGCTTCAACGTGAACTAAGCAGCGAAAACACAGTACACACAAAGCCATGAGCCCTCGACGAGCCTAGACTCTATACTCATTGCAGATCGCGGTCTACGTCAAGTATGACTCAGACCGCGCAGCTGTGTCATACGCAGCATCTGCCACATTAGAATGCCCCCCTCCCTGCCTCCCCCAAGTGCCTTGCGCGCGACGGACAACGATGCGCTTCCTTCCCGCTTTCACTTGCACATACGTCACGCTGCGATGACGCTATTGCCCTTGGTCTTCATACAGAACATCACAGTGACGGCAGAAATGTGCCTGGAGTGTCCGTACATTTGCTATTGCAATAAAAAAAAAATACCTGATCAGAACACCTGCTGCATGGGACGTCGTCTCGTACTGCTCGCGTACCTTCATACATGAGCTAAGCAGCGAAAACAGTACACACAAAGCTATAAGCACTCGACGAGGCTAGAGGGCTTATCGCCTAGCCTAGAGGCGAGCCTAGAGGACTCGTCGCAGATCGCTTTCAAGGTAGAGCCCGCGCGGCTGCGTCTTACGCAGCATCTGCCATATTAGAATGCCCCCCCCCGCCTCCCTCGAATGCCTTGTGCGCGACGGAAGACTATGTGCTTCCTTCCCGCTTTCACTTGCACATAAAGCTTACGGTACACTGCGATGATGTTATTGCCCTTAGACTTCATACAGAACATCACGGTGACGGCAGAAATGCACCTGGAGTGTCCGTACATTTGCTATTGCAATAAAAAAAAAACCTGATCAGAATGTCTTCTGCATGGGACGTACAACCACTCTGAAGCCAATTTCTAAGCATGGTGTATTCCTGACAGTGGATGTTCATAGGATATGCATAGGACACCATTGTTGTCACTGGAATATGCGACATCCCTTGTTTGTTCACAGAACTTTCTGTGTTAGACTTAAGATGTTGGGACCTTATCAGGATATCAGATATCCGTTAACATACCGTGCCAGACTTGGACATTAGAACCTTATCCAGACATCCATCAAATATTGATGGTGTTTAGGTACCCAATTTTCGCCAAGCTTTTACAGTCCTAACTAAAGGGTTCGCTTCTTGCAGTCACTAGAATTTGCCTTTCTCTCCCAAATGCAGCAAATTTCATTGAAATCGGTTCAGGGGTTATCTCGGAAAAGCATTTCTTCATTTTAATATGTATTCGTATAGGCAGCATCCGAGTTGGGCCTGGGCTAAAGCTTCTTTTTAATTCCTTAATTCCTGGTCAATGGGCTGTGTTCTCTACTGCATACGTAACCCTCGCTATTGTCTGCCGCCTCTTCCTGAAGAGCCTTCAGATTTCAATACTTACGTACATCCGGAAAAAGCTGACCGTCTGCTCATGCCAAGATGCGGCAGCCCGCGTAGGAAATAGACTTGGGCCACCCTGCTTATCGGTGGCGTAGCCATCGGGTCTCGCCAATTTCGACTTGGTCAGACCGCACTCGTGCTTGCCAGAGCGTGTTCACTCGTGGCCGCTCCAGCTAGACACCTTGGCAGTCTAATTCACAGCGCTTCAAAAATGTGCAGGTTGGATGTGGCTACTATCTTGTCGGTCAAGCTGGTGAAGGACAAAGCCGGTGTGCGCACTACGTGGCATGGTCAGAGTACTTTATGCGAGGGTGAGCATGCACCCAAGCCATGTCGTGCACAAAGCAAATCCTGCTGATATGCATCACAGTTGCGTGCAGCTGCACTCTGCTATGCAGCATAGGAGGCGCGGCCACGACGAGTCCATTGGCTATGTGCGCTCTGGTTCGCTGAGGACAATCGCGTCTGGAGCGTCGTAGGCGTCGAAATTGGAAGTGGCGGCATCGTTCCGAAACCAAACTTGAACTGCGCGCCACGGTGACATTTAGAAGGCGGAGTGTTGTGGGCACAGGCCACTCCACCATAGCCCTTGCTCTGGAAGGCGTTAAGGAGTGGAAGCACCGTGGAGGCCTTGTTTGACTGCCGATGACTCTGCTTCTGCTCAATGCATTGAAGTACTTTTTGAGGCGAAGTATTTCTGAAATAGCCTGTTTTCACTTAATATGCCTTTCTCCACTTTGATTTTTTTTAAAAGTGGTTCAGAGCCCCTTCAAACGCATTTTCTTGTAGTCTGGCTGTTACGGCACAGTAAATGTCCTCTCAGCTTGCCAAGTTCAGTCTTTGACCCATTTTGAATGAGATCTAGTCCGTGTTTACTGATAAAAGTGAAGTAGGCTTGAGTAGATGCCATCCAAAGTCACAACTTCATGGTAAGCTGCTGCAGGGACTTCAAGGCAACGTTGCTCTCAATCTCGTTTCTCCCCTTGCAGTAAGAGCGACTTTTGTTTTGTATTGTACAAGGATAACTTAGTGCTACAGCTTGACTGTTCCGTAAGGATATAGCTCGGTTTCAACGAAGGACTGCAAGACAATGGAGACAAGAGAGAGAAGTAAAAAAGAAAATTTGTTTATTAACAATCCCCTGCAGAGCCCACACGCAGAGACTGCAGTGTCCTCGACAGAGACGGTGGCGCCATCTGGAAGGCTGTCTTTTCTTCCTGCACAAGATGGCAAAACAAAACTATCGCAGGTTGCCCATTTACCTGCACAGTGTTCACACACGCTGGCACAAGTTCCCAGCATGGAAGTTTCGGCTATACCACAGTCAGTCGGTTGCCTTCTTGCTTTTCAAGCCTCTGCTTCCATCAAGCTCTGTGTTGCATCTACAGATGATTTTCCCACAGGTGACGAAGTTAAAAAGAGGTTTACCTCACGGCCAGCTATAACTTCCCTATTTGAAACTACATGAAACACACAACTGTTTGCATTAGGCAACCTTTGAACCAATATGAGTAAAACTTATTGCAGTGAAAACATTAAATTCTATTGTGGCTGCCAAAATGAAGGAAAGTGGAGTATCGCACTAGACAATAAACTAACAGTGTGTTAGCTATTGGTTTGCTGTTCATTGTGAGAGTACACGTTAGCTAAAAGGACTAGATGCCTTGGATTACCTAAAGAAACTTGTTTATTGTGCATGTTTTGCTAGTGAAGCATCCTTCTTGACACCAGACATGATGCACCTGCCTTATGGTGAGTGAGTTGCGTGGTGATGCTCACAGCTGAACCCTAAATTCAGCTCGCACAGTTGAATGTGCCATGCCCGTTATATTTGAAACTACAGCGCAAGATATCCACCGGATGAAAAGAAAACAAGATGCAGTCTTCTTCTCCTACAGTGTATTTATTGTGCTGTAGTTTTCTCACATGGACTACCAGAATGCCCAGCATATGCTTCTATCAAGTCTGTTAAGTTTGCAAGTGGTGGCGTAAATGAAAGACGTATTATTTAGTAGTTGGCTAGCTGAACTATTCACGTCTTAAATATCGCTCCAGGGTATCAGAAATGCTACTAGAGCCTTTTAGCTTTACCATGCTTAAATGTGAATTATGAGGTATCAAACTCGCCATATGAAAAATAACATGCATTAGCCTTTGTGGGATTAATTCTAATAAAGCTGCACTTGCAGAACCATGACAATGTTTTACACCAGGCCAAGTTCAAGACAAGCCAAACCTTCCGTGTACTAACGTCCCCACTGTGTCAGAGTACTAAAAAAAAAAAAAATTTATTCCCACAGACAATGGCATCACATCTTCTAATAAACAGCAAGACGGGCAAGTTGGTAGGTTAGCATTGGCAAATGCAACAGCACAAGATAGGTGAGAGATAATGGACTCAGACAATACAAACAAAGAGTGCGTAAAATTAATGAGTGGCGTAATTCGCTGATGTGCCTTGTATATTTTGCATGTGCCTAGGGCCTTTGTATGTGGGAGTGTAATGGAAGATAGTGTTCTGAGTGGGTGCCCACACTGTCTGAGTCTATTGTCCTTTGTATATTTTGCGCTGTTTGATTTCGATGATGCCCGACTTTCTTCTGGGCAGTGCCGTGAAAAATGCACATGGCTGCCCTAGCTGACGTTCGACCAACCTTGTTCATTATGTCAGTCCTGCAGCCGGCTTGAATCAGCATCTTGGCAACATCAACTCTCTCCTCTTCACATGCCAAGTGCCTGAAACACATCAATGTGGTGTTCGGGTTGACCAAGTCTAGCTATCCTGTGGCCACCATCAATGCCCAGCTGAGCAACCCTCAAATGAACTAATAATTATGAAACAAAGGAAGCGCCATCATTATGATCATCAACTACTGTAACTACGATGTCACACCTACTCGCTTCACACCCCCGTTTTTCTAAACCACCATCACGGAGATACGAAATGTGATTGCAAAAGTGTAAAGTTAAACACCTCTTACGAGTAATGGCTTCCAAGACTCCAATTTTTCATCACTGGGCAACCAGTTGCAACTGACGATGAAGTCACCAAACTGCAGCCAAAGTCCGATTTTTTGGACTCCCTAGAGGCTGCAAAAACGTTCCGACAAATTGGGCAGTCCAAAAAAATGAATGCGTGCCTTTTTACTGCCCCCAAGGACACCAGTCCTCAGAGGCACATCAAAATAGCTCTGGAGGCCTGCCAGTACACATATTAGGCATATCGCTGGACGTACTGTGACAGGAGACAATGGGTTCGCGTGTGTAAATTATGTAATGCTGTACATACTGTGTCCCGTGACAATGGCCCCTTTTCTTGACCGCACAACATCACTGCATTGCAGGAAAGCTGACTTTTGGAAATCGGCATTATGCACCGCTTGAGCCCAAAGGCAGAGTCGGCGGATGACAAAGGCAGAGTTGGCATCATTGCTGACAGCGTCAAATTATTTCAATAAAAACATGGCACCAAACAGCAGCAAGCTTGGTAGTGAATGTTGCAGCAGCTAGGCCTAGCACTGCTGCAGTGGCTACAGCTGCTAGCAGATGGCATGCAAGAGCGCTGTTTCAATGCTGTGACAATAGTGGCTTCAATTATTGCTGTTTCGGACCTGTGGTCACAGCAAAAAGTCCAGAAAATCAGACGGCAAAGGGTTTCAGCATTAAAAATTTGACATTCTCATACATTGGCTCTGAGAGGGACGTGGCGGTGCCTAGAAGGCATCCGAAAAAAATCGGGTGTCCGAAAAAGAATTGGTTGTTGTGTAGGCGTGCACACGTGAAATCCCATTTATATTGCACGATGTGGTGAAAGCAGAAATGAAAGAATTCACTCTAGCTAGCCCTAGCCAGTTCCCTTTAATCCATGCACAGCAGTGATCTTTTTTTTTGTCAAAAATATTCTGGCAGAACCCATCTATGGTGCTTGACTAAGGCTAAGTTATGCATGCACTTTATTCAATTTTCATAACATCATTGTTCATTTCATCTGTTGTGTCCAAGACAGCTATTATAGGACAGTGTTCACAGGAGTATGACACATACAATTCCGTGCTCCTTGTCAACTGTTACCATGGCCAGACAGTTACTTGCTTTTCATGCTGTAGGCTCAGTAGTCACGGCTTTGTACTGCTGAGCACGAAGCCACATAATTGATTCCAAGCTGTGACCAACGCATTTAAATGCGAAGTGAATGCAAAAATACTCTTGCATCAAGCTTTAGGTGTGTGTGGTGAAAGCTCGTAGCAGAAATCACCATAGATGATCTTCAAGGTCAGCAGTAGCTTTCCTATTTGACCCTGCTGTCGACCTCCATGCCATCCCTTGATCCACAGCAAACATTATGCATGTAATCTGATTAGACAAGACTCGTTGGGTAAATCGGTGACGACACTGAAGAAATTTCATATAGCAGGCACATCTTGCAGCAAGCAATAACTGGATAACAGCTATTATACAGTGAAATTAGATATCACACCACCACTTGCTTCCTTCCTCACTCTTCCACTGTTCTCTCACTTACTGTTGTTACCCTCTCGAGTTTTTGCCCTCTCCAATTTATTGTGCGAGAACGCTGTCTATCCAACCATACAAAGTGCTCGAAGTAGACAAAGAAAGCTATCCCTTAAAAATAAAGACAGAGAGAGCCCTCCATTACGGCCTACCTCATAGCCACTGTATAGCTTTGAAACATCCAACCCACTCAGCCATTCAGTCAGTCCATCAATATGTGATCCGACCACTGGAGGGAAGTGGGCGCTACTGCGTCAAGGAAGACCAGATAGTGCACTGCAGTAATGCAGACTCACAGGGGCGTGTTACCGGCCTCGTCTGTGCAGTTGATGTCCAGCTGGTTCCGGTAGCCATCGAGAAAGAGCCGCACGATGGCAGACCTTCCCAGGGACGCAGCCCGGTGCAGCGGGGTGCTGCCATACGAGTCCTGGGCATTGATGTTGGCATGGTGCTCCAATAGGAGTCTGGCAACCTGCACGACCGCAATGTTGACAAGCGTGCCTCGGAAAGTTCCAAGCTGGGCTAGTTAGTTTTCGTTCAATATGACGGAGCAGACGACGGGACAGGAACTGCGCAAACAAGACGGATGTGGATAGCGGATCTACCCTGTTAGTACAGTAAAACCTCGCTGATACGTTCCCGTTACATACATCTTCCCGGCGCCAACGTTCGCAATCGAGAACACCAAAAATGACCCAGCAGAGTTACGCTCATGTTTTACCGGTTCTTACGTTCCTGGAAAACATGATTTTTCAGCATCAGCGCTCAGTATGTCACTGAAGTGCGATTGTATGATACGTTTTCCGGCCGCTAGATACCATGTGAATAAGAAAAGGCATGAGGCGCGTGCAATCGAGAACAGTACATAGCCGCCCTTCTCACCTGAAGACGACGGCGCACACAGTTCCTTATTCCGGTACGAGCAGATCTCCGCCCAGATCATCACACGCCGCATTCACAGCTATCGCCGCCAAACCTATTGCGGTCAGCATCTTCACATATCTGTTTTATAGCGCATGGTGTGTAGTGCCATTGGTAGTTTACTGCATTCTTTTTGTAGGCGATAAGGCAAATGCGCCGCCATTTCCTGTTGCAGGCAGTGTGATGTGTACATCATGTTTCACTTCGGCATCATTTGGCATTGCCCACCAGCTCGATTTCATTTTGGTTTCTAGTCACCCTCTGAGAACATCACGCAATAGGAAAACAACAAAACAAGTCTCGGGTCACCAGAGCACAACCAGCTCGGTTTGGCGTCTCGTGCGGCAACGATCCACATGACATTTCGCATTATGTAAATGTGAAGGACAGTTGAGTCTGTCAAAGTTTCTTTTGGTTACTTCGGATCGTATGTCTTCCCGATTAGTAGGTTTTTTGTCGCAGTTTTTTCCCAAAACGTATGAACGAGGTTTTACTGTATATCTCTCGTCCCGTCGTCTTGCCATCTTGGAAAGTTGTTTTCTCTCGTAACTGGACGTGGTGGCGTAGCTTCCTTGCAAGGAAGTTGCTTCAAACACCCTCGGCAACAATGAGTAAAGAAAAAGAAGCTGCCTTTACTTGTGGAATATGCATGCAGCCTGAAATTGAGCAGCACACCGTCAACTTGGTTGTGCCAACATCAGAGTTAAATAATCAACTTCAGGCTGTATACGTCAACTGCGAAATATAGTTCTTTTCCGCAGCACCTTTGGCAGAGCTGAAACAAAAAGATCTCAGAAGGAGCCATCAAAGATGATTGTCATAGTGAGTGATAGCTTCTCGGTTACCCTGCCATGTTTCTTGTGTAAAGAGGACGTGTCCTGGCACTTGCCTTCCTTGCTTCTCTCCTCCTCCTGTGTGTGTGACATCATCGCATGTGCCAAGCCATTACGTGTCTCCCTCTCTCTTTCTTGTCACCCTTGTTACGCTTTACTACGTTAGATCGCTGTCTGCCAACCATACAGTTTCTCCCAATATTACTTGGAGGGAAACCTGGCGCCACCATCTATCAGTTTCATGACAGCACTGTTTCATGGGAATGACGGTATATAGGTCTGCAAGGCTTATGTTGGCTGGTGTTGAGCGAGGCTTGACTTAAAACGTGGATATGGCTGCAGAGATAATAGAGTCTTAAAATGAATTCGTAAGAAGTGTTCACTCACTCGTATTACATCTTTTAACAAATTTTATTCACCTGTAGTGCATAATCAAGTGTAGAAAAGCAAGAAGAGACTACAAAATGTCGCAAAACGAGCATGGACCTTGTCATCTGTCCTCCAACTTTGGTGGCCTGCGGATACTTAAGATTGATAAAATCGTATGTACACGTGCAAGTCCTTATGATTGAGTATAACATAATTTTTTGTAATACTAAAGTTAAAAGTGCTTTCTACATGCAGTTTCTATAGAAAATTAACGACGTTGGAAGACAGAATAGGTGGTGTCCAAAACGCAACAACTACGACTGTTTCAGGCTCTCGCTATCATTTCCGCTGCATGCAAACAGCAAAAGCAAAGCCTTCAAGACCTGCATCCGTTTATCCTGAGGGCGTCACCACTCGGGCATGGATTTGGACATCACCTCATGGTGCTAGCCAGGCGTGCCTTCAAGCTGTCCTGGCTTTCCCAGAACGACACCAATCCAAAGCCACCATATCTCAGCATTCCCGTGCATACAACAACATCACAGCGCCAGTTTTCCCTCTAGGTAATATTGTGAGAAACTCTATGCTGCCAACCATGACAACCCGGGAGAAGTACTAGCTATAAAGAACAGACCAGAAGTTAAAGCAGCAGACTTACCTCTAGGTGATCTTTAGACGCAGCGTAATGCAACGACGTCTGGCCCATCTGGTTTGCGATGCCCACTTTGGCATTCCTGTTAAGCAGAGCAGACACTATCTCAACATGACCGACAGATGATGCAATCATGAGTGGCGTCCAATTGGCCTGCACCAAAAAGAAAAATGAAAAAAGGAAAAGCTTGGTAACAAGGCCAGAAAGTCATGAAATTAACAACTCGGCCAAATACTTGGCTTCCGCTGCCCATAACATTAAATACTTGAGTTATGTGGAGCATATGCATACGTAGAAATATGTACAAACAGATACAAACCACAAAGTTTACAAAACCATATGCAAGCTACTATGTCATGGTTGATATGAAAGAGTAGTCTCATTAATTTTTGGTGGTGTTTGTCCCACATAGTGATTGGTCACTGCAAGGACTGTAATTAGAAACTTTCATTTAATGCAAGTAAAAAAACTTATCAGGATCCTGTTATTGAAAAAAAAATAAAACAGAAATATTAACCTTTCAAATTCCAAGTGTACCTTACAACACCTCAGAAAACATAATAACCCAACTCCTCAGCTCAACTCCCTAAGCAAACAAACAAGGCAGGGTGTATGTCGAGTGATCTCCTAAACAACGCTTTGCAATGGGTGAATGCACTTTGTATCATGGATCTGGGACCTGAAATGGGTGCGATGTAACGCTAACGCATTTCTGTTGCATTTATCACTAAATGGCCACTCAATCTTTTTGTACGCATCACTTGTGCAGCCTCCTCTTTCTACAATTCTTCTTGGGGATCCTTTATGAATGGCAGTGTCTATTCTCCAGGCAGCCGAGAGAATTTCTGAAACGAATTTCTCCCGGCAGTCGCCTTCTTCCTATTGGCTCTTGTATGGTTAGGTTAGCGTACACCTCCAGACATTTCTTCCAGGCAGTTTGTCATGGGACCACCGAGCTCCAATAGGAGGCGAGTGCCGGGAAATAGACTTTATGTATCTGCCTATTCTCTTTCCAAATGCACTCTTGTTTTTTTATATATATATACATTGGTGATATTCAATGCTATCAGGTTGGGTCGACGTGATGAATTGCTTCCGTAATACCTCCTTGCCGAACCATGGCCAGTCTTCCTCGTTGGCGTATGTGTTATTTCTGTAGGACAACAACAATAACAAGAGTGTACCAGCTTTCGATCTCGAAGACAACAATTTTCTGTTCTGTCAGGACCGCGAAAAATAACAGTAGTTTGAGATGTCTAATCAACGATGCGCTCCACATTAATATAGCAGGCTAGATTTTAACAATTAATGCACCGGTGAGACATTGTTTGGCTAGCGAGTTCTCATTATAAAAGCATCCGCGCACTACACACCTCATCGACGCAGTCAACCGGGGACCCTTGCTGCAGAAGAAAGTTGACGATGTCGTTGTGCTTGCCCGAGACGGCCCAGTGCAGGGGTATGCGTCCCGCCTGCGAGGTGAGAAGGGTGGATTTTCATGACAGCGACGGCAACGGCGCTTACAATGAAACGCCGGTAAGGATATGCTCCGTCATTCAACGAATGATGGGCCTTTTCCGAAAGCTGCTATGACTCTGTCATTTCCTCAAAGTCACTTATCCGGTAAGAACACGCCGAGAGCGAGCTTACGAGGTCTTTCTTGGTGAGTATCGTGCGATCGGCGCATAGCTGCTGCTTCAGAGCTTCGAATTTCCCGTCGTACGCCAAGTTACATATCCAGCTGTCCGACATGTTTGATACCGGGTAGGCGAAAAAGGTGAAGCGACCCAACACGCTTCAAGACGCCTATTAAAAATTGTTCGTTTTCTAAAATATTTACGAATCACGCAAATATTTTTAGCAAGAAATATTTAAATAACTAAAAGTCATACTGTCGCGCTGGCATTAGAATGCTTAAATTTTCAGCATTCTCGGCACGACTTTTTTATTTTCGGGTTTTCGCTTTCGGAACTCGCGGCGGTCTGTCGGTGGTTGTGGTCGGTCGTCTTGTTGGGGTGAGTTGTCGTAGATTTTTCACTCGACGTCGTTGTTTAGAAATGCCGCGTGCATCGTCGATCGCGAGAATTCGTGCAATCACAACGAGGGAGACGAACCGTACGCGACGCGCTAAGCCCAGTTCCCAGAGTTTGAAACCCTCGCCGCCAAAGGGCTTGTCACCGGCGTGACTTGCCGAAATAGGTAGCCCTCACTGGCGTTCTCGTATTTGGGATGCTTTTCGGTGACTCGCCGGTGCCCGCGGCTTGTCGCGAGTTTCTCGCGAAATTCGGCACGTCGCCGCGTTGCCACCTTGACGGCACTGCCTCGTCCGATCTTCGGATCTGTCTTCAAGCACTGCCGCGTGCGCCAAGAACAAATCGCTCGCTAAACCAAGTTGTGAGCGCCCTCCTTTATCCGACAGGCAAGCTGGCGAATCGGATCAGTGAACGCCAAATTGTTCGGTGGCGCGCATTTCGTTTCGGCGCATGTTGGCTTGCCGAATTTCGAAACTTGTCGGGCGACTCGTTCGACGCCTGCGCGCGTCGTCAAAAAAAAAAAAAAAACGAAGAGCACAGTAAATTCGGTCGGTGCGGCGTCAGGCCGCGTTACCTTCGCCATCGAGCTAAAAAAAAAAAAGTGTTTTCATGCGATTGTCTCGCGAGAACTTCGTTTCGGTACATGGAAGTAGCTGGAGCTGTTGAGAAAATCGTTGAAAAATGAAATAAGAAATCGCAGATAAATCCGGCAAATGAAGTCTGCACCGTTATTCAACTATTCGTTCCGACTTAGCTGAGAGAAATACAAACGAAAGTTTGTGATATCGTGCTCATGTTTGTATGTCGCTACCAGAACCTATTAGAAGCTCCGCCCACAAAACTACGGCTTTGTATGTGCCTCTCTTTACTACAAAGTACAGTTCCCCGAGAGAGACTTAAATATTGAGGGAAGGTCGCCTCTGCCGTGACGTCACGCAAATGAACGAACGCAATTGGCTGGCGCACAAATACACTTTAATTGGATGCTGTGCCACATTCTTAGGTTGGCATTTATTAGTTTGACCTGATTCACTGATGTTTTTGATACCTTGATGCATTTATTTCATTATTCTTGTTGTCCTTGCAGGAAATCGGCAGCAATGTCGAACGAAACATTTTCAGATGCCGGCAGGCTGGTTAAGATGGAGGTGGACTACAGTAAAACCTGCGACGAGAAAATTCCTCAGTGCGAGGAGCTTGCCAAAGTACGTGATGACTTCCTCAAGCATTTCGTGCTTTCTTCTGCTCGTATTTGTCTACTTGATCGTTAATCGCATGCTCCAACTGTCATTTCAGAAAGGTGACCTGAAGGGTGCGCTCGATCAGTTGCTGTCCTTGGAGAAGCAGGCGAGAACAGTGAGTGTTGTCTCCACAAGCTACGCTCAAGTTTATAGTGGTGTGCGAACAATAATTTTTGAGAGCGAACCAAACGCGAATTTATGAATGTGAGGACCGAATCGCACATCGAATGCTTTTTGAACCCTTGTCAGGTAAAAAAAAAAAAGATTTTCGTCTTCAGTATATATGAAACAATGTTCACATCCTAGTATTCACAGTGATACTAAGTTTCTGTCATAACATTGCACGTTATGAAACATTCAATTGTAGCATTTGGAACAATAAGCAGCTTGTTTTCGTATTCGGGACTCTCTGGAGAGCACGAACTATCATGTTCTAGAAGGAAGAGTGCAGCTCTCTGAGCGATACACACAGTGCCCCACTAAAGCCCTGCAGTGGTCTTAAGGTGATGACAACGGCGGTGAAGCTCTTGTGCTCATGGCGGAAGTGAAACGGACTGCGTGTTGCAGGGTGGCGACACGCACTCGACCTCCCGGGTCCTGGTCGCCATCGTGCGCCTGTGCTTCGAGAGCAAGGACTGGGCCGCCCTGTCGGAGCAGGTGTTGGCGCTGACCAAGCGGCGCAGCCAGATGAAGCAGTCCGTGGCTAAGATGGTGCAGGAGTGTCTTACCTACATCGACAAGATGCCCGACAAGGAGACCAAGCTGGCCTTCATCGACACCCTCCGCACCGTCACGGCCGGAAAGGTGAGGGAAGGAGGAGCAGCGCACTCGCGCATGCCCGCACTGCAGTTCGTATTTCTTCTAACGGTGCATTGGACTGGTTCCTACTGTGCTCCAACTCGGCTTGCAGCAATGCGGAGCCCTGTCGTGGTTGGATCTAGAGGAAGCTCGTGCCCGAGGCGGCGTTTGTGACTCGGCAAGAAAAGTGCATACATTTAGCAAGCTTTCGGTCGTCTTAAACAACTTTGAATGAGAGGTGCTGAATCTCTTGCTAGTCGCAACTATGTGAAGCCAAGGGAAGCATAGGTGAAAATGATTAGTCTTCAATTGAAGTTACATTACAAAATTTATTTTTCAGAACAATGTGCATAATCTCATGGCTTTAGATAAACGTCACCAAGCAACTTGACTGGTCCTAGTAGCCAAGGCAAATCAAAATGGCAGCAGGCAGTGCAAAATGCACCGCCAACTGCCATTTGTAAATTTAGTAAGGTACAAAATGTAGATATAATATGGAAAAAGGGGTAATGAAAGTAAAAAAAAAATTATCCATCGATGCCAGTTGAAGCTGGAGCCACATCTTGCGCTGTGCTACCAACTTGAGCTACTTCAGCGGATGTCTTCCCTCGCACTACCATCTTAGGTATCTGTGTGTGTGTGCATTAGGTCTAGCCCTAGGAGTGTTGACCCTTCGGTTCTCCTTATTCTCATTCGTTGCATGGTGAGGGTCTCAACTGGGGCAGTCTTGGTGTCCTCAGATATAGCACACAAGGGTTTATTAGACAGTTGCCGTCTCCCAAGTTCACGTGACGCCTGCAATCAAAAAAAGAAGTGGCAAGTTCGTTACCATGGATGTGAGCGGCGTTGGCGAATACCCCTGTCAGGTCGACTGATTTGGTGTCACTTTTGGTGACACCAAAACAATCTGCTGCACTTCACTGTTAGTGTCGCTCGCAGGTTGTCAAAAGTATAGTTTTAGCGACACTTGCTGTTGCATGTGCTGACCTGCAAGTGTGTCCGTTAAAGTCGCGTCGCCGTGTCGTAGTGCTTAGCCTCAACAGCAGTGCTTAAAACTTGTAGGGTCAAGGAAGAGGCTGTGTAGAGTAATGTAAGGTTTTTCGTAGCCACTGCGTAGGGCACCTTTTTGAAAAAGTGTTTAGAGAACACCGGTTTTCGCGCGGTCTTGAGAAAGTCACATTAATTGGGGATCCGCTGTAGCTAATGTCTACCCTCAAGCGCATCATTTCTTTCATAAAGCAAATAGCTCTCCAGAAACATTTGGCCATTTGCCAGTATTGATAGTCTTCAGTGGTGGCTTCTGCACAATCCTTTTCCATGCCATTACTGGACAGAAATTGCGAAAACAACTCACGCGCATAAACGTGTACGCCACAACTAAGCGTGGGGGTCCCGTCGAGGTCTGACTTTGACATGCGTCCTGCGTCGCAGATCTACGTGGAGGTTGAGCGTGCCCGGCTGACCCACAAGTTGGCCCAGATGAAGGAGGCAGAAGGCAACGTCGCCGAGGCAGCCACCCTGATGCAGGAGCTGCAGGTTGAGACGTTTGGCTCCATGGAGAAGCGCGAGAAAGTGGAGCTCATCCTGGAGCAGATGCGGCTCTGCCTGGCCCGCCAGGACTACATCCGCACGCAGATCATCAGCAAGAAGATCGCGCCAAAGTTCTTCGATGACACAGCGCAGCAGGCCAGTGATTCGCCCTGTTCCGGTGGTTTAATACCTACTCTGTTGAGCAGCTGTCCATCAGGCAGTGTTTTTGATTAGTAGTGTCTATAAGTGGCAGCATTTCTGTTGATAAGACAGTGAGAATATGTTTTTAGCAGGGATTGTAATGGTCCTTTAGAATCCGCGAACAGAGTCAAAGCTCTATATGGTGAAGTAACTAAAAAGTTAACTTACCGCTCTTGAAATGGAACAGATATGTGTTTGTAACGAATGTCGGATATAACGAAACTCTTTCTGTGACAGATGCGACCTTGCTTTACCGAGGCTCGACTGTATACCATATTAGCTCGCATAAAGCTTGCACTTTTTTTCTTTTCACGGGAAACTGATGTGAAGTTGAGGGGATACAATAATTACGTGGGAAAATTTTCCCTAAAGAACATTCTAGGACTAAATAGAAAAAAAAAGGCGGCTGTATATCGGGGCTTTCTTGCCACCCACTGTAAGCCCAAACGAAATATTACTTCCAAACAGCAGCATTTACCGTTGTGATGAAATCACAGGTTTACGCAAACAGGAAGTGCAAAGGCCCTTCATTTTCAGACATTAGCTGAACCAAGATTCACTAAACAGATAAATAAAGAGACTCTGGCTTGACTTATTCAGCCTTGTCAGAACTTATGCTCAGAGGAGCAGACAACGGTCTCTACAGCACTCTTCAAGGGCGCATTGATTACTCTAGAAAAAAAAATCAAATTTTTGATAGCAATTGGGGGTGATGCTAGCATCACATGAGTACTGTATACAGTAGAAGCCATTTTTAAGGTTTTGAAAACCGATCTGAGGGCAGTAAAGATATGATACATTCAAGAACTACATTTCAGAACTCGAAGCACAGGAACTTAGGAGCAGGCAAGTTCCAGAAATGCAATTGCTGACTCTCTTGCCCAATGCAGGACCTGAAGATGCGCTACTACAAGCTGATGATTGAACTGGACCAGCACGAGAGTTCATACCTAGCCATCTGCAAGCACTACTCGGCCCTGTACCGTACTGAGAGCGTCCAGAAGGACGAGGCCCAGCGCAAGGAGGTCGGTCGACACATCTTGCTCACATAATCTGTCACGGTTTATGCGCAGAGTACTGCTGGCCATTTATCGCACAGCCCAAGCAGCAGTTGGTACAGCGTATCCAGCTGGGATAATGTGTGAACAGGAATGAACACATGTCAACACAGTAATCCGTCGTTATAACAATCGCTTCATTGGAAGTATGCTTGTATAGATGGTGTACAAAACATGGCTGCCATGACAGTAGAATCGATGTTCATTCTCGGCGGCTTTGCACAGGGTTTTTGCGCCATTGCACTTGCATTGCGCGGAGACGAAATGAAAATGCTGTTTGCCGCAACCGCTGGGCATGAAACCGAATCGACGCGGTCGTGAGCGCCGTTGATTGCCGAGTACAGTGCCAGTGTACACCGAGTCAAACCAACGCTACTGCTCGCCGCAGCCTACGTGGGCAAAACCGTTGTCGCTATCGGCGTGATCATGGATGGCGACCGTGCAGTTCTGAAGGCACGCAGTCAATGCATGCAACGGGTCTGAACGAAAGTGCTGCTTGTAGCTAACACTGCGGAAAAAGCCATGGTCGATGCGACCGAGCACACATTTGCGGCACTCTGTGCTTAGCGATCTCCAGGGAAGGTTCAAATTAGCCGATGTGTGGCCAAGTACGTCCAAGTTAATGTGAGTTTGATACCGTTAAATTATGCATGTGGGCTTGTCAAGATGACAGGGCGAGCCTGAATGAATGGAGGATGAATTAAAGAGCTTGTACTGTGCTGTAGATGACAGTGACTGTGCAAAGCGCATTTAACTTGTTGTTTTCATGCTGCTAGCTGCTGACGGACGATCAAAATGTAAAGAGCATGTTCTGCCGGCCCATCGGAGAAATTACACTAGTGTTCCTTTTGTGTAGACCTGGTCACAACTTTTTTTTTTCACTGATATGGTCAAATCAGGGAAAAATGTATAATGAATAAGGCTCTGTGTAAGTTCTTTCTTTGTGTGTGTTTGTTCAATGCGACTACATTATGTGGTGTGTGACTGTACACTGCTCCCCAGGAAAATAACGAGTGAAGTGGCAGTCCACTTTGCAGGAAGCTTTGCTGACCATTTGTCTGCAAAATCCATGATGTAATAGGGGGGAGCTAGTCCTAATCCTTTCGAGTGTGTTTTCTGCATGTTCAATAGGCGCTGAGGAACATGCTGCTGTTTCTGATGCTGTCACCACACGACAACGAACAGCACGACCTCATCCACCGTGCCAAGCTGGACAAAAACCTCGACGAGTTGCCACAGTACAAGTGAGTGGCGCAGCCATTTTTAAAGCGATAGCATGCTTTGGCTACTTTACCCACTTGGGATGGATATTGGCCGATGTCTCACAATAAAATCCTGGAGTGGACTTGAACTTGGGCCACTAGGTGTGTGCTAGCTCCTGCCTTGCAGAGCAGACGACATGGGTTACTGGGTGTGCCCGCACTTTGGCAGTTGCATTAGCAGATGACACGGCCTTGCAGAGCAGAGCCGACGGGCGGTACGGTGCCCGTACTTTGGCACTTTCATTATGGTTGGCAATGAGATTTCCACTTCCCGCGTCGTCTGATGGGCCCATGAGGTTTTGTGATTCACCGATGGCATGGGGATATGCAGCAGGTTGCACAAGAAAGGTAGTGCTGACTTTAAATGGTTTTTGCTGCGATTTTTTTTTTTAGCATTGCATGAACAAACGAAGGAAGAACACAGAATGGAGCGCTGTCTCTAAACGTTTATTCAGGAAAGATGTCGAGGGTTGGAAACAATTGCGCCAAAGTGCTACATTTGCGACTTGCCATTTCTTGCAGGGAGCTGCTCAAGCTGTTCATCACGCGAGAGCTCATCGACTGGCGCAGCATGTGCAAGGCGTACGAGACGGAATTGCGAACGACGCCGGGTACCATCTTTGCCGCCGGCGACGAGATGGGCGACCGCCGTTGGAACGACTTGAAGAGCCGTGTTGTAGAACATGTGAGTCGATTTGGCTGCACAGATTGGTTTAGTTATCAGTTTTCAGCACTTGCGAGGTGCCGTTTAATTGTTTTGTTATTGACAGGTTGTCCCACGATGTGCTTGCTTTACTTTGCTTCCTTATCACTGTTGACATGTGCACTTATCCTTTTATGTTTCTAAACAGGAGTTATTCACATTACCCGTGCACATCGATTCTCCTAGAGCTTGTTACCATGTGCTGTTTACCAGTGCTGTTACCGCTATATCCAAATTGTTCTTTAACTTAACCATTTTAAAGCTAATTCATGAAGATTCCCTGTGTTGTATGCAAGTTATCGGGGAATTTCTGCGTCATGTGTAAATAGCAGTCAGGAGCGGCCCCACTTCTGATTCGCCAAGCACAGACAGAGCTCACCCCTGTCCTAGTTACTTTAGCGTGATTTTTCGTTATGCTCAGCCATTAGAAGGTTAGATTCTGGATTGATTCTTGATGAAAATGTTTCGTTTCTTTGCTGTCAGTAAGCTGTGGCAATATTGATTCCATCATTACTGGTGTCTTTAAAAACTAGGAATCAAAGACACAGTGACGTAATGGAAATGTTTGTACATGTGATATCATACGTAGACTTGCATGTGATATTTATGCGTAGATTTTTACGCCTTACTTGAGGTTAAAAAGCAAGCGCATGCATCTCGAGTGCCCTGTTCCTGAACAAATTTTTTTTTTTCTTTCCTGCTGCTGTTTAATTGTAAACATGCCAGTATTGTTTGCAATGCGTCAAAGCAGACAGGAGAGCTCAAGTAGCTCCACTCCTGAGCATGTCTGCTATAGAAAGACGTCTTGGCATTACAACTTTTGAAGATCAAGCTCACCTGTATGAACTTTGAAAGTCACAAGCTGCCCCTGTTACCAGTCACTGTCCATCTGTTGATAACTGTGGCCAGCTAAGGAGTTTTTTTGTAATCAGCTGTTTGGTTTAGTGATGTGAAAAGTATGAAAGAAAAAAGGAATGGCATTTGCCAAAGCTTGCCTGGCCCCCTTTCTTTTCTGCAGAACATCCGGGTCATGTCCCAGTACTACACACGAATCACGCTGGAGCGCATGTCACAGCTTCTCGACCTGTCCCAAAAAGTGAGTTGCACGCTGTTCTTTTGGGTCGTAGTCATCTGCGACACTGGCCTTTCTTTTTCGTTCCCTTGCTTGCCGCAGCAAAGCTGTGGCGTTCTGGTGCTTTGCGTGAGGCCACGAGTCCGAATCCCAGGCGCATTTTCATGGGCCTTTTATGCAAAAATGCCCATGTACTGTATTTACTCTATTGTAACACACCTCCGTTCGTAATATGATCCTGATTTCTCACGAGCAGAGGTAAACAAATAGAAAATGCCCTCGACTTGTAACGTGGCACTTCGATTTTCATACCCGAAGAAATTCTAGGTCTAGCACCTTCAACTGTTCAACACATTCAACCTTAATTACCAACTAAGGTTGTGTGTTTGACTCCCACCAAAGGTCGTGGGTTCGAGTGCCTTAATTAACTCTATCTTCATTAACTTTGCCTTCATTAACGTTAACCAAAAGTCATGAGTTCGACTCCCATCAACGTTCGAACATTCATAGCTTATTTGCATTTCACAAATGCTGGTTCTCTTGTAGTCACCTTCGGCACAGTAGAACTGTGTTATGCAGTGAAGCGTACATAATATTGTGGTAGGGGCCACTGTGACAGAACACCACACATGTCCCTTAATTATACACACGTGCATCTGCTGTTGCTGGTCACAGTATGAGCATCGAGACATTTAATAACTGCACCGGCAGCCACTCGGACCATTTCTGATGTTGTGCTGTGGCGATTTGCGCCCTTGCTCATGGTTATTTGTGGACTAGTTATTCTAGTGTACTCACTGGTGCTCACGCACATTCTAGAATGTACACTACAATTTGCATCACACATGTAATCGGATAGACCAGATTCTGTTGCTGTAGAATCAGCAACAACATTCTGAAAAGTTCTGCTCATGTAAGCTCGCTTTGACCTAACGATAAAAGACTGTACTGCGGTAGTTAGCCAGTGAAAAAATGGTTTACCGGAAAAAGACCAGCAATGCGCGCACGTCGTGCATATCGGTGAGTCCATTCTGTCTCGCGTGCACAGGGCACGGAGGAGGTCCTGTCGGAGCTGGTGGTGGCCGGACGGGTGTGGGCCAAGATTGACCGCCTGGCGGGCGTGGTTTGCTTCAGCTGCCACAAGGAGCCCAACCAGGTGCTCAACGAGTGGTCGAGCAACCTCAACAGCCTGATGGCGCTGCTCAGCAAGACGAGCCACCTCATCTCCAAGGAGGAGATGGTGCACAGGCACCTGCACGCACAGACACCGCCCGCCACCTCCTCCTCGACGACCGCCGAAACCTGAGAGCACTCCTCCCTTCTTCCCTCCCCCCCCCCTTTTTTTTCTTCTTGTACATAGAGAATTGCAAACAACTCCTCGAGTGAATTGTCCACCTGTCCTTCGTGTCTTTTTTTCGGGCTTGCCATTAAAAATAATGGATCGAAAAACAAAAACTGTTTCCCTGGCTGGCGTGCGTTGCGTGAAAGCAGAGGTAGCATCAACGACGGAATGATTTTGTGGGAGCGTATGCAAATGGGGCCAGGATAATTTAACAATTATACAGTGGAACCCCGTTCATACCTGTTGTATCGGACTGGGGGAAGAAAACGTAACAGCCGGGAAAACGCAGCAGTGAGTAACTCCAAAAAAAATGAACGAAAACAATGTAGTTTCGACTTGAAACAATTTATTTCCACAAGGTTGCCTTTGAAGGCATAGGAAAAAAAAAATTGAGAATGAAGGCATGCTTTTTATTTTGCTCACTGCACAGCACCACATGTTTCTCAATCGCATGAAAGGCCGCATTGCAGTCAGCGTCACTAGGTGCGATGTACCTGTGCAGCAGGTCCAGATCCGCGATGGCTTCTGCAAAGCTTGGATCTGTTAAAACCCTGGAATCTTGTGGCTCGTGCTCGTTGTCATCATCGCAGGCACGGGCATCGTCACTCACAACCGAGTTTGCAACAATCTAGGTAACTCTCTGACACTCCAACATCACAACAGCAGAGCAGGTGACGTAGTTGTCGTATGAGACTCCAGTGGCAAGTTTACTCGGCAAGGAAAAATAACACATTTCTGTGAATTGCATCCGATAGCACATCTAAAGTGGACAAAATTGGTGTGTTGCACGTGAATCCCCCAAAAAATTTAATATGGAAATAGAGCATTTGCAGAACCCTTGTACACAACGTAATAAATTCACGTAAGATACAAACTGACATATTGAATTTGTCCTCTTTGAATGATCTAATGGATGCCGTTCACAGAACCGCAATGTCTGTTTTTGACGCAGAGCTATTAATTTAGAAACTTCATGCGTCTATTCTTTCCAGACTTCCAAATTTTTGGAAACACTTTTCATAGAATCCAGACCATAAATCAAAATTCCGCATCCAGCAGTCATTAGAATTTAACTTTCTCTCTCGAACGCAACAAATTTCATTAAAATTGGTCCGGGGGTTACTTCGGAAAAGCGTTTTTGTGTTTTACATGTATTTGAATAGGCCGCGTCGGAGTTGGGCCCGAGCTAAAGCTTCCTCTAAATGGGGAACTGCACCTATGCTGCGGGTCTGCCCTGCATTGCACTATCTTCGGGACCGGTCCACGTATGGAGAGTTTTGTGTCAACGCACGGACACAATCCTGGGGGAACAAGCCTTTAACAGTTTCGCTGTAAAATTGTTTACGTCTTTGTGTTTCCTAATTATTAATGACGAAAACGAGCGCGGTAGCCTCGAGGGGTGCCAATGAGCCAGCTGTGGAAGACGACGCTGGAGCCAAACCTGATGATGACAGTTTACAATTTTACAGCGAAACTGTCAAAGGCTAGTTCCCCCAGGATTGTGTCCGTGTGTTGACACAAAACTCTCCATACGTGGACCGGTCCCGAAGATAGTGCAATGCAGGGCAGACCTGCAGCATAGATGCTGTTCCCCATTTAGAGGAAGCTTTAGCTCGGGCCCAACTCCGACGCGGACTATTCAAATAGATGTAAAACGCAAAAACGCTTTTCCAAGGTAACCCCTGGACTTGATCCTCGGGGAACTAGCCCTTAGCACCCTCTCTGTAAAAGCTAACTATCTGAAATTCGCATGAAAGAAAGAGAACGAGTACCGTATTTATTCGAATATCAGGTGAGGTTTTCTTCCCCGGAATCTTTAGCCTCAAAGTCGCCCCCCGCCATGCTACGCGAATTTTGCTTTTAGGTGTGGCTTCGCGGCACTGCGACTTCCGCCTTGTAGTGCGAGTTTACGGCAGCGCTCGCCACAGTGCCGTGAAGCCACACTATAAGGCGATATTTTCTTTTCTTGGCTCCTGCAACTGGCACCCTCGCCTTGTGTTCGAAAAGATACGGTGCTCGAAATTTCTTTTTAATAATTTCACTGTTAAGTCCAAGCTGTGCTTTCGTACGGAACATCACGATGATGAGAAAAATTTGCCTGCAGTGTCCATGTACACAATTGCTGTCGCAGTACAATTGTTGCACACAGATCTGATCTTTGTGAGTTTTATCATCTCTGGAAAAATGTTGGCATCACAATTATTTTTTTTTATTGTACAGCTAGACAAATGGCAAGCTACCACATGTTGGCACACGTGCCAGGGGCTGCTGCGGGCATCACTTACAGCGCGTACATAGATAGACAGGGGCCAAACGAACGACGAAGACGAGCGCTGACTTCCAACTGATTTTTATTTTGAGTAATACGCTTGAGCATCTGTTAATGCAATTGGCGGTAAGTAAACCGTCAATTGCATTAACAGATAAAGAACTGGTTATTTTTCTTAGGTTGCACATGCACTTTCTTTCATCTTAAGGCTGCGGTCTTGATTTCTTTGAATTTTGAATGTATACTCATGTCAGTTTTATGCCTTTGGGAAGGGGGGTGGGGGGCGCTTTTGTTTTGGTGTCTCGGTATATATGCGTGTTACCCACAATAAAAATCAGTTGGAAGTCAGGGCTTGTCTTAGTCGTTCTTATGGTCCCTGTCTATGTACGCGCTGCAAGTGATGTTTGAAACAATGGAATAATACCAACTAGCCTGTAGCCAAACCCCGCTGCTGCGGAAGCTGCCTTTTCATTGCTGGAAGTTTATTTTATCACATCTGTACAAGGGGGGCATAACTGTACCCTAGTAGTGAGGATAGTGATGAAAAAAAATATACGTCACAGCAGTTTGACCAGACCCATCATCCCTCATAAATGTTTTACTCAGGCAGAAACAAACAACAGTGTGGTAGGTTTCATGTAATCTCTTTCACAAATAAATATAAAATGTTTATTTTTTTGTAAAATTTACACTTACAAGTAAAATTTACGCAGTCATTTCGCTTCAAGAAGGTATACAGCACACTATACACAGCGCTTTCAAAGCAGGTAAAGTTTATCCATCCATTAAAGCTTGTTTAGTTCTCTGGGTAGAGATTATTACAGTATTTGGAAACGGTAATTCATTTCTTAACGTAACATTTCATTACAGCAATCAGTAAAGTAATGACTGGATCTAGTTTGTTCTTGTTATGTAGGCCTAAACATAGAAGAGGCAGATACAGAAATGGATTTTGTGCGCCTTTTCAATTTTTCCTGCACTAGTGTTAATATCTTGACACCTGCATCAACAAGTCCATCAAGAGGATGAACACACGTACACAGAGTTTACGTATAGAGAAATTCCGGCAACGTATAAGATTAATGATAAAGCGTATACGCAGTTACATGCGTGAATGAAACGCTTGAGCGTTGTCAGCATTAGTGGTTAGTCGCCGTCAAATCCCGGTGTTCCTTCGCGGGTATCGTACGCCGTTAACATGTGACGTTGACGTAGTTTAAAGATGACGTGGACAGTGCCTTGCCACCGCATGAGTCGTAGCCGATGACCGCGCTGCTGGAGGTTCTCTTGGATGTCCTGCGGTATCGGTACAATGGTAACGAATGTGTTTACCGGTGATTCTATTCTGGGGTGCTGTACTGGACGTTGTCTCATTCCGCCGTATTATCAAATTCTGCAATATCGGCGCTCCTAGCCAATCGGAGAGGCCGTATAGCAACCCTGTCGGCTAACTGAGCCAATTCTACAATATGGCGGTATCTGATAATGTCCATGCAAAGTGCCATTTCTGGGCACACAAATTTTGCCCTATCGTCGAGTTTGCCACCTTGTCATCTCTGATTGGTTTCATAGGGTGGCTATACCTTTTCCAATTGGCTCAAGACGCCATCATGGCGGAACTAAAAACATCTTTCCACCCACGCGTCGGTGCCGCTTTTGCCAAGTAGCATCAACCTTAGATGCATGCCGCTGTGCCCCGATTCGTCGTTCACGCCAGTTCCCTTTCAGGCATTTCCGCTTCCTAAACTTTCCCTTGTTGCGTGCACGCTTGCACCTTTATGCAGCAAATAGCAGATGGCAGTGACGTCGCTTCGTGCCGCAATTTGATAGGACGAACGCGGTGGAGGAGGGTACGGTACGTTGGTGGTGCTGAACTAGCTGGTTGGCGGAAACGTGCGGAAGGGCTTTAGGTAGAACGTGGCGTCAGTTTACAAAATTTCACCTCCAGAATACTGTTCTGAACATCGTCAAATTCTGCCACATTGTCAGAATATGTAATGGCAGCGCTTTCAACCAATCAGAGTTGACAAGATGGCGAATTGGACAATATAGCGGAATAGTACAATGTCTGTAGAATAGCACCCTTACAGATGTTCAGCCACCCTATAGTTTAGCATAGCATATACTGGAAATGAACTAGAAGTCCCTAGAAATAGAGAACTCAAGAAAGGCCTTGGCGTCACTCTTTCAAATCGTCCTTCTTGCATTAAATGGAGGATCGCGCAGGCCCTCTAAGTCATAGAATATATGCTGGCAAATCCCAGAGCACTCCAAATAATTTACTGTAATACTCGTTTCCAAGAACCAGTTTCGGTTTACCCATGGAATTGGATGGATCATGACGCCACAAATACACTGAATTGCTCCGTTCCCGTGATGGCTGCGGCTGCCGCAGCATGTGAGCTTATCCGAAAGAAGCGAGCACAGTACAACCCCCCCCCCCCTTTATATTTTTTTTCAGCCGGCAACACCATCTTACTCAGCTGACTCAGCCTATTGCTTCATCGTGTCAGCAGAGAGAGAGAGTTAGAGAGAAGGGAAGAAAGAAAGGCAGGGAGCTTAACCAGACTGAGTCTAGTTTGCTACCCTACACATGGGGAGGGTAATGGGGCGTGAAAGAGAGAGAGAGAGAACTTAGGTGTAGGATGTCTATAGTCGGGCACTCAAGCCTGTTGCCTTCAGGTAGTGAAAAAACGCTCGAACTGCTTTCTGCGCTAAAAAAAAAGCAGCAAATTTTGCTTTGTGTCATGATGTGGCGATGATGTCGATGGTGCTAAGTTCGGCATTCCGAGGTGAACACGAGATGAGTTTCAGCCCCATTCAGTCGCAAAGGATGCAATGACAATAAATCTCGTGATTTTATTCCAAGTTATACTGCGGCCTCTTTTGGAAGAAAGCGAAGGTAGTAAGTCTGTTTGCATTTTTCAGTAGTTCTACGTAATTGCGGAGTAATTAAATGTCAATTAGTGTACAGTCAGTAATGCCACATTTTTTCTCTCGTAAAGATGATCTCGAGTCACCGGACCAAACTACACGTACACGTTACTTGACAGTTGCAGGCATAACGAGGAACGAAAAGCTACTACTTCACAGTTGCTGACTGATTGATATGCGTCGAACATATCCCTTTGAAGATGTTAGTGCCCTGGGGCGCTGGGGTGGGGGAGTGGGGTTGTTAGGGGTTTTCTGACGCCACCCAAAATTATCGCGGCGGCAATATACCGTTTGCAAGAACTAATATATCTCTCATTATATGTATATGCAAAAATATGTAATATGTTTAAACTATTATAAGCCAGCGCGATGTGTTTGAATCACGCGCAAAAAGTAAGTAAATCTTTCAAAATGGCTGCCGCTGTCCCCGCAGAACCCCTCCCAAAAATACTTTCTAGGTAACGTCCTGGTAGCGTCTTTAGTAAAGTGGTCTTGTGTAGCAGCAGTAATATATAGTATGATGTGAACTAGTAAATTGGGTATATGCGGATAAATAATTTGACCCGTAGCAGAGTTTTAGTGTGTTTGTGCGTTATTTTTTCTTATCATCATAAAATTCTTGCCCACAAGTACGGACACCATGACTGAAATGGGTTAGTGTGTAAATCAAATCACAA
Source organism: Dermacentor albipictus (assembly GCF_038994185.2). Lineage (NCBI taxonomy): Eukaryota > Metazoa > Arthropoda > Arachnida > Ixodida > Ixodidae > Dermacentor > Dermacentor albipictus. The sequence continues at coordinate 111,762,612 of NC_091828.1, forward strand.
GTACGCGTTTCCTCACTTACGTGTACTTCCGTCTACGTCTACGTCTAGACATCCGTCTACGTACGGTACGGCTCATATAACTTTGGAAATAAAGTTGAATTTGTGCAGTACACACTTTTCTTCCGCAGCGAATTGGGTATACTCGCAGAAAATTTTCTGAGGTAATGAAAGGAAAGAAAGGTGAAAACACTTCATCCATGGGACATCCGAGTCATGTCCCAATGTCGACGCACCATTTTGGATACAAATAGGACGTCCTCTGGACGTCCATTTTCGGATATCCCCTTACGCATGTCTCGAGAATATCGCACACTGACCTCTCTCGGACATCATGCCATGGGTTTCGCAAAGTTATCCCGCATGTACCTTTGTTTGACATACACGTTAATATCTGTCCTCCAGTTGAGGCCTGGTCTTTGAGCTTCCTCGTAACAGAATTATCTATTCTCGCATGTTCGAGTTGCAGTCCAACGCTATAGTGTCTGCAGCACGTCTGTGCGTCGCGTTCTTTACGAACTTTTCTGACGCAATTTACTTTGAAAATTTCAGTTAGTTCACTGAGGCGCTTGGTGGAAGGCCTGGAAACATTGCGAGCATGCTACATTTACGCGAATGTGCGCGCGCGTGTAACGTGTGTATCTGTTCTTGATGCGTGAGTTTCATCCGTCACACACTGTGTGTTGCGACCGCGGTGGACATTGAGAGGAACACTGTGCAAAAGGCCCCGGTGTATTCCCGTAAAATGTACGCAGCGTGTTACCAAAGGTTCCTCGCGGTCACGCAAGGGATGTCCGCAGGACACGAAAACGCCGCCAAACGAACGTGTGAGGGACGTCAACAGGACGTATTTGACACATCCAAAGGATATCCGTGTCTTGGCGGTCATTAATTGGACGTGACTGATTGTTTTTCGCAGGGTAAGTGGTCCGGCAGCGGTTAGGCAGCGTTTTTTGTTTCTCGGAACAGACGCAGCTTCCACGTGCGATGGTATCGCGTTTTCCCAAACGCGGAATTAGGGGGAAAAACATGAAAAATACGTCAACTCTTGACAGCTCGGTGTTGTGTTTTGTCTCACTTAGGTGTTGTATAAAGTCTGTTTACGTTTTCTCTTCCCCAGCTTAACTCACGCGGACGAGAACGTGGGGACTATTTTCAGGAGCGCTCTCACTCGTGCGCGCTTTGCCTCCGTAGCTTTCCCTTCATAGCCATAGAGTTTCCTACAAAATTACTAGAAGGAACTCTGGCGCTAGTGTCTACGTGAGCTACAATGGGAGCTGTTGTCCCAGCATGGGAATTATGGGAAGTACATGGATTTGCCTAAACTTTGTCCTTTTGGCTTCAAACGGCTTTGTGACTTTGTAAACTCGTAATTTTCAACAGTTTATTGCGTAATAAATAATTAACTAAACATCATTAAAATTTCCCGACGGCAGGATTCGAAGACAGGGACTCTAGTACAGAAGCCTGATATTGAAACCCTTAAGCCACAGACACACGTATCGACAAGCGAATGAAACGCACTGATGAATTTATCGCGGGCATGCCAGTGCTTTCAGACGCTTGGCGCGTTTCGATTTGGGCACATAGACAAGCTCAGTCGTTGCAATTAATAGCAATTGTACGCGTTCCCGGCGTCTTCTGCACTTCGAAGTATATATAGATTGCGCTGAAATATATATGCTTGCGGTTCCCGATTTCAATGCATGGGCCCTATGGGTAGCTTGTTCTCTAGAGTCAGTGTAGTAACTCTATGGAAGTATACGACAATAAGATTTATATAGCGTAATATACAAAGCCACAAGAACGTCTGAATCCATAAGCACGAAGATCAGACAAACCCGTGTACTTCCCATCATTCCCATGGTAGGACAACGACTGCAGCGCCAGAGTTCCCTCTAGTAATTTTTGTAGGAAACTCTATGTTTATAGCCGCATATGTCCCAGGGACGGCCCTCACCGCGTCCACGTATTCCTCCGCGCGCACCGAGTCCGGCAGCAGCGGGTGATGCAGACGGCCGCAGTCGATGGCCTCTTTGATGGTATGCTTCATCCAGAGGGCGCGCATCGCCACCTGTGCCACGACAGATATGTAAATGGACGCCAAAGATACCAACTATCGTCTTAGAAGCGAGAAAAGTAGTCTTTCAATGCTCTGCATTCGTTAATTTACCTCTAACAGCAAGAGAGCTGGGACAGTTTATGCACATTCAGTGTAAAGGAGTGTGACCAAAAGGCCTTCGTGTTCCCTGTCCGTTTGTCTGCGCTCCTTTACAATGTACAGTCGCGGACAGAATAATATGGACCATGAAATCTAAGAAAAAGCTGAATATCTCCGCAACCTCACAACGCAATCTGGTATTTGCATTTTGTACCTCGACTAGAACATGCTAACAACGTTGTCGTGGGCAGTTTTACTGGTTACTGCTACAGGCTGCTTGGGAATTTAACGTTTTTGGAGATCCCGTGGTCCATTTTACTCTGTCCGCGACTGTACGTATAGGTTGATTATACAGGGTATCTTTTTTAGAATATACAAATTTGTTTTTACAAAACTGCTGTGACCGTAGCGAGCGTGACATTTTTTGCAGATAAGTTGCAATGTGAAGTGGACATATTTTGCCACTAATAACGTAAGTTTCAAAATGCTAATTAAAATATGTTTCCTTAATTACCTTATTAATTGGAACCTTGGGGCATTTTGCTACACACACACACACACACACACACACACACACACACACACACACACACATATATATATGTGGCGACGTGCGACCACGTAGACCGTCAAAGTATCAGGCTCTCGCAGGAGAGGAAGAACCGACACTCCGTCGCTTAGCGTAGCATTCTTTTTAATGATCTTCGGAACGCTAGCCCGCGCCGGAACGCGCCAGCCGCTCGAGCCTCGTGTAGACGCGAGCGTCTGCGTCAACTCTCGTGCGACGCCGATGCTGCTGCCGCTACAGAGGGCTCCCCCCCTAGAGAGGAGGAAAGTTCGACGAACGATGGAAAGTCCACGTGACGCGGCGTGTCTTCGCGTTGGTCTTGGGTGTCACGTGCGCAGGCGGCGACGAAGGATGCAGCAGGGTCGCGTCGCATACAGGTGGAGCTGATGGCGCGGGTGCTTCGATGTAGGCGGGTTTGAGACGTTCCAGGGCAATTGTGTCTGATCGGCCGTTGACATTCACAACAAACGTCGTCGGACGACGCTCTAGAACACAATATGGCCCGGAGTAGTGTGGTTGTAGAGGCTTCCGCACGGCACAGTTACGCACGAAAACGTGGGTAGCAGAGCTGAGTGCGGGAGAAACGTACGGGGACCTTGCTTCTTGTGAACGTGTAGGCACGGGGCGCATCTGGCTGAAGAAAGCTTGCAGTTCGGCTACGTAGTCGGCAGGGGATGGCATAGGCGTTTGGGGGGTGGCGACAAAGAAATCGCACGGAAGGCGTAGGTGGGTGCCGTAGACTAGCTCAGCACAGGAGCAACCTAGGTCGCTCTTGAGTGCGGCTCTGATGCCAAGTAAGACGAGAGGCAAATGCAGGACCCACTTCTCCGGCGATTCATGTGCCATAAGGGAGGCCTTGAGATGCCGGTGAAAACGTTCAACTAGTCCGTTGGACTGCGGGTGGTAAGCAGTTGTGCGAAAACGTGTCGTTCCGAGTAGTTTGAGTAGCTCGTTGAAGAGCGCTGAGTCAAACTGTCGACCGCGATCCGTGATTATTGTGGATGGGCAGCCGAACCTTGCTATCCACGTAGACACGAACGCTGCTGCAACAGTGGGCGCTGAGATATCAGATATAGGTGTAGCTTCTGGCCACCGTGTGTAACGGTCGATGCATGTCAGTATGTAGCAGTATCCTTTCGAAGGTGGAAGAGGGCCGACGAGGTCCAGGTGTACGGTGTCAAAACGAGCATCCGGTGGAAGAAAAGACTTGGCAGGCGGAATGGGGTGACGCTGGATCTTCGAACGTTGACACGACAAACAGCAGCGAACCCAATCGCGAACTTGCGCGTTTAGCCGAGGCCAAACGAAACGACTGGAAAGAAGCTTCTGTGTCGCGCGTATGCCAGGGTGCGACAGGTTGTGCACGGTTTCGAATAGACGTCTGCGAAGGGATGCCGGAATGTATGGTCTGGGTGTGTCGTTAGAAGTGTCGCAGACGATGGACGTACCATCTGGGGTCACAACGACGTCTTCCAATTGCAGGGACGTTGGCGAATTCCGGAGTGTACGAAGTTCAGTGTCGTCACGCTGTTGACTGGCGAGTAAGTCGGCCTCGATGATGAAAGGTTCCGATGTCAAAGTGGAAACGACATTGACACGACTCAGAACGTCAGCTGGAATGTTGTCGGTGCCCTTGATGTGGCGGAACGTTGTTGTAAAATCGGAGATGTAGGAAAGCTGTCGAATCTCGCGGGGCGAGTAACAGGACGCCGAACGATTCGTTGCGTGCACAAGGGGCTTGTGGTCAGTCAAGACAGTGAATGCACGGCCTTCGAGGAAATGGCGAAAATGCTTGATAGCCAGGTAAACAGCGAGTAATTCACGGCCGAAAACGCTGTAGCGGGACTGCGCAGGCTTCAGTTTCTTGGAGAAAAAAGCGAGTGGATGCCACTCATTGTCGATGAATTGCTGCAGAACGGCACCAACGGCGGTATTTGAAGCGTCGGTCATGATGGCAGTGGGTGCGTCTGGCTTTGGGTGTCTAAGCAGCGTGGCGTCGGCGAGGGCAGACTTGACTTTTGCGAAAGCGTCTGCGGCCTCTTCAGTCCACTGAAGCACTTGTTTGCGCTTGTTTACCAGGAGAGCGTCTAGCGGAGCCATAAGGCGTGCGCACTCGGGAATGAATCGGCGGTAGAAATTGACAAATCCGAGAAATTGGCGAAGCTTGGTGAGTGTGGTCGGTCGGGGAAGGTTTTCGATGACGCGAATCTTGGACGGCAGTGGTCGAATGCCGTTAGCGTCGACGATATGACCGAGGAACTCGAGTTCGGGTTGACCGAATTCACTCTTGGCGGCGTTGATCACAATTCCTTTACTGGCAAGGCGTGAAAACAACAACCGCAAGTGGTGAAGATGTTCTTCGGCCGAAGAGCTTGCCACGAGGAGGTCGTCAATGTATGCAAAAACGAAAGGCAGACCTCGGGTGACGGAATCGATGAAACGCTGAAAGGATTGGCCCGCGTTCCGTAAACCGAAAGGCATGCGGAGAAATTCGAAAAGACCGAAGGGCGTGGTGATGGCGGTCTTGGGAATGTCTTCTTCAGCGACCGGTAGTTGATGGTAGGCGCGAACGAGATCGATCTTAGAAAAGATCGTCGCACCGTGCAACGCTACCGTGAAGTCCTGAATGTTCGGTAGAGGGTAGCGATCAGGAACTGTGACGTTGTTTAGTGCCCGGTAATCGCCGCAGGGGCGCCAGTCACCCGTCTTCTTAGGCACCATGTGAAGTGGTGATGCCCAGTTACTGGAAGAAGGGCGGATGATGCCAAGTTGCAGCATGTGTTCGAACTCCGCGCGAGCGATCTTGAGTTTCTCCGGGGACAAACGCCGGGGTCGGAAGTAGACCGGTGGGCCGGAGGTGACGATGTGATGGCACACGTCATGTTGCACCGGTTGCGTCCAGTCCGGTAGGCGCGTCAAAGTGGGAAACTCGCGTAGGAGTGCGGCGAAAGGTTCGTCCAACATGGCAGAAATAGGCGCTATGGGCGATGTGCCTGATGATGGGACGCCGGGAACGGATAGCTGGGTCACGGAGTCGATGAGACGGCGTCGTTGGATGTCGACAAGGAGTCCGTAGTTATGCAAGAAGTCTGCTCCAATGACTGCATGACGGACGTCTGCAACCAGGAAAATCCAGCGGAACGCTCGTCGAAGGCCAAGGTTTAGCATGACGGAGCGTGACGAGAAAACTGGAATCCTGGTGCCGTTGACGGCTTGCAAAAACGACACAGGAGTCGCTTTTCGGTCGGAGCGCTGGGCGGGTAGAATGCTGACGTCAGCACCTGTGTCGACCAAGAATCGTTGTCCCGTAACTCTGTCCGTCACGTAGAAAAGGCGACTTGTGTGCTGGGCCGGACCACTCGTCGCCGTTAGAGGTCGGCCGGCCTGTTTCCCTGCCAAGCGCAGGGACGCCGACAGTGACGAGCGTCGTTTCCAAAACGGCGGTGGTAGTAGCAAACGCCAGGCGTTGTAGTTGAGGCTTCATTGCGAGTGCCCGTGCGTCTTGATCTGCTGGAACTACGGCTGCGAGGGCGACGAGACGTGCGGCGATGCTCCGCTCCACTGATGATGCGTTCCAGGCGCTCACACAAGGAGTCGAGCGGAGAGTGCACTGCGGAAGAGCAGGGAAGAGTTTGCAGAGCGGTTGTATTGTCACCCGGAGACGGTGACGTGGCTGCGATGGTTGGGGTGGCTACTTCCATGACTTTGTCGGCCAAAGCGGCAAGTCCGGTAAGGTCCATGGTCGTCTCTACCACAGGAGCGTATGGCAATATCACGTCCGGGTTCACCAATCTGTGGCGACGTGCGACCACGTAGACCGTCAAAGTATCAGGCTCTCGCAGGAGAGGAAGAACCGACACTCCGTCGCTTAGCGTAGCATTCTTTTTAATGATCTTCGGAACGCTAGCCCGCGCCGGAACGCGCCAGCCGCTCGAGCCTCGTGTAGACGCGAGCGTCTGCGTCAACTCTCGTGCGACGCCGATGCTATATATATATATATATATATATATATATATATATATATATATATATATATATATATATATATATATTATAACAAAAATAAAAGGAAAACCTGTTGTAAAACGACTATATGAACGACTGGGAGACTCAGTGCACGCAAAGGGGGGTGGGTAATCTTGCAGGTACACGATGTCCTTGTCTAATAATAGTTGAATAGATGCCCGACTACGCACGAAGGCCCTTCGTACATCAGCTCGGCATCAATTATCGCTTCCATTTGAAGAGCGACTGAATAATCGAACAGTTGGCTGTTCTATTTGAAGACCGGATCTAAATGGGACATTGTCTTTGACCCGCCGTTCGAAAAGTTCGCAATGTTAGCTCGCCCCCATTAATGGACGCCTCTTCGCCAGCGTGTACCTGGGCAGCCCCCGTGATAGCCAGTGGTCCGCCGGTGGGCGCTCCCAAGCCCCGTAGCAGCCCGTCAGAGGTGAACAGAAGCGGCGCGGCTGAGGACATGGGCCTCTTGCGGGGCGCTATGCGGTTGGTCAGCTGCTCCGGGTAGCCCTGGAAGCCCGTGCGGCCCGGGTACGAGAACGCGTCCAGTCGGTTGTTCAGCAGCACGCCCGTGGACGGCGACAGCCACAGCGATCCGAAGCTGCGTGCGGTGACGCCACAAGAGGGTCATAAGACTGGAGAGATGACGTGACTAAACGGGGAGGCACAAGGTGGGGGCGCGAGATTTGTGAGGCGTATCATATTGACAGGGAAGGTGATAACTGTGTCAGTACGACGTCACTTGCCTTGTCCAGAAAAGAAAAAAAAATGTACTTACAGAATAGTTTGCCAAATTTTGATTAGATATTATGCTTGTACTGTTTTAACCCTGTGTGCGCATGCACCACCGAAATGTATATATGTACCTTCTCTCGCAGTAAAACCTCAGTTGATGTTTAGCGCTCGTCCTGTCGTCTTCTCTGTCTGTGTCCCTGTTATTTGCGCTAGTCTTTTGAATAATGATGACACACCAACTATCCAAGCTTTCTGCCTTGATCGCCTTAAACAGACAGGCGTCATTTATTCGTGCATCAGAAAACTTATGCTACCCTAGTCGCCCGCGTATCCAGGGGGGAATGTCCAGTTAACGCTGGTCCAGATTAGAACGCCTTAAAACTTCGTAAAGTAGCGACACTCTCAATCCTCCGCCTTCACTCCTCCTCATTTCTCCTCTCTTTCACGCTTCCTTCTCGACCATGGCGCCGCCTACACTGCTCGAGCGTAGCAACCGCGCCAACATGCACTCCTCACCACGCCGTAGACGCTTCTCGAGCAAAAATGGCGCTGATGCACGGCGCGAGGGCCCACGTGATGCTATTGGGCCAATAGCGACGCGGCGTCAGCCTCGGCCTGAGCGCGCGAGGTGCAGGCGGCATTCTTCAGAGCGTGGCACTACTTTACGAAGTTTAAGGGGCTTTAGGTCCTTTAGCCCCCCCCTCCTCCCCCCCCCCCCACCTCTAAAGTTGTGTTCGCAGCGTCAGCGTACAGCACCTGACAAACTCGTGAAATCTTTCCTCCCCAGCTTTTACTGCTCTGGAGAGACCAAAAAGGTTTAAGGGTTATTAAAGACCGCCAACTGGAACATACGAAAACTCCTCCTCCTTAATAACAAACTCAAGATGTCGCAGTTTCGTCTTTCGGGCGAAACTGCGACATATTGAGTTTTATATCCGACGGTTGATACGGCTCGCACGGAGGACTCGCTTAAATTTTCCAATTACGATGAACCCGCTGAAACTAAATGTTGGAAAGATTGTGAACGAATTCGTGCTAATTAGCGTTTAATTATCCCGTATCCCGCGTCACACCGTGGTCGCCACCACTGACGGCGCGCCTTCTTTTTTTTAATTGTCACTCCGACCTTCACGTTACAGAAAACTTGGCAAAACTTGTTTGGTCCCATAGCCTGGCTGGCTAGTAACGGGACCTTCGAAAGAACCATCCTGTTATTTCAAAACGGCCATCTTTAAATATTACTTAATATCTTCGTAGAAATACCCGGTATATGTGTGCGTCGGAACCCCGCAGCAAGCTCGGTGACACCTGTAGCAGAGCCCCCGCCCCCCCCCCCCTCCCGTTCGGCCCCCAAACTTCCTACGCAGGTCTTGCGTTCGTCTGCACGTCTACCCTTCACGAAGGCGTCGCTTGAATGCACATATTTGTTGCGCATACAGAGGGCATCTAGGTACAGTTTGCTCTTTCATTGTGTGCAGTTTCGCAGTCAACAGAGCCGATCATCGGCACATTTGCAAGGCTAGTGTAGACGGGACTACACACAGGCCGATTCGTCACGCAAGTGCTGACCCGCGCACGGGCTATTCGGCGAGACAGCAACCACGGTTAGGAAATTCCTGCGTAGGGGTCCACCTTAAATTGCGCGATACAGCGTGAAGCAGGGGCAAGGGACACACACAAAAAAAAAAAACGAGGACAAGCCCTTGTCCTTGTCCAAGTCCGTTTTATTTATTTATTTACTCTCATACCCACAGCGCCATTTAGGCATTACAGTGGGGGGGGGGGGGGGGGGGTTTACATACATCAATGTAAACAGCTTATGGCATCCAATAAACAGCATTAAACTATACAATACAATGAAAGAGAAAAAGAAAAAAAAACCGCAAGGGGACAAAAATGGTACATCAGGATATCAATGTACAGCCCGACCAAAAAAAAGAAACGGTATTATACAATTAAGTAATAAAGCACTATGTAATGATAGCAAACTCTACAATTACTATATACTGTAAGATAAAGAAGAAAATTTCAAAGAGCATTTGCAAAATGTTCATTATTAAGTATACCAACTACGTCAGCAGGCAGCCGATTCCATTCTAAAATGGTTTTGGGAAAACAAGTGCTTTTGAAAAGCTTAGTTCTACAACTGTATTCCCTAATCTTGAGCTCGTGACCTGTTCGTCTGGAAGTGGCTGAACAATATACTTATTACGGCCTTGTCCCTGCTTCGCGCCGTACCACACAGTCTAAAATGGAAAACCAACTATATCCCAAACCATCACCCTTTTAAGTCCACCTTGAAGCTTCTCTTTGAAGCGACTAAGCAGTTTCACGCGCGAGAGGCCGTGTGGACGTGCGTTCTTCGCTCACTCCCAGTTGAGCGAGGCAACCAGGACGACGGCGTCCCCGTCGGGTGCCACGACGGCGACGAAGCTGGAACCGTGGTCCTGGGCCGCGGGTGCCCGCCAGCCGTAGTCCTCGACGTGCTCGCGTGGCTTGTCGCCCACGTTGGCAGCGATGCGCGTGATCTCGGCGGCGTTCTGCAGTTCCTCCATCTCCTGCGCGCGGTGAAAGCGTGCGGAGAAGACGTGGCGTCCGTAATTACTTTGTTTCATCATCATTATCATCATCATCATCAGCCTGGTTACGCCCACTGCAGGGCAAAGGCCTCTCCCATACGTCTCCAACAACCCCCGTCATGTGCTGATTGTGGCCATGCCGTCCCTGCAAACTTCTTAATCTCATCCGCCCACCTAACTTTCTGCCACCCCCTGCTACGCTTCCCTTCCCTTGTAATCCAGTCCGTAACCCTTAATGACCATCGGTTATCTTCCCTCCTCATTACATGTCCTGCCCATGCCCATTTCATTTTCTTGATTTCAACTAAGCTGTCATTAACTCGCGTTTGTTCCCTCACCCAATCTGCTCTTTTCTTATCCCTTAACGTTACACCTATCATTCTTCTTTCCATAGCTCGTTGCGTCGTCCTCAATTTGAGTAGAACCCTTTTCGTAAGCCTCCAGGTTTCTGCCCCGATACTTTGTTTAGCGCAAGGCAACGGACACAAGAAAGACGACAGGACAAGGCGCTACCAGAACAGCAGGTTTAGGAGATGACACAGACACACAAAAATCGGGGACCACAGTACAAGAAAGAACAGCTCGGTACAATGCGCTGGCGGGCTAGTTGGTGCGAGCCCGCCAACGCATTGTGCTGAATTATCTTTTTTCTACTGTGGGCCCTGATTTTTGTGTGTCTGTGTCATCTCCTGAACCCGCTGTTCTGGTAGCACCTTGTCCTGTCGTCTTGTGTCCGTTGCCTTGCGCTAAACAAATTAATTACGGATTCGCACCAACTAGCCCGCCAACGCATTGTGCTCAAGATGGGACGTCTTTGTCAAATGGTGCAGAGGTTATTATAGGGGGGCAAACAACCGCTTAGATGTAGGCTGTAGCTGTCGAATCGTCCTTATTTCGTTTTGGAGAACGCACAGTTAAAGCAGGAAGGCTGAGAAAGGAGCGCAGTGGGCCTCGCACGTGGCGAAATATTGGCGTGGACGCACGCCGCTGCTTGTAATGAGGACAACATGGTGACAACGCGGATGATTTCCGGAATGGTTTGGGTGAAAAAAATAAAAAGAAATTTATTAAAAATATGAGAGTTTTGCTGTGCTGTTGTCATTCCAAAGATGTCGGTTTGTTGGTTGGTTGTTCCTCATTGGAATGGCGCTATCTGCACTGGCGATCGGCCTTGAATCGGGCTGTGCAAGGATAAAAAGTAATAAAAATAAATTGAAACTGAATTAGTAACCGGAAAACCGTGAAATTGAAGTGCAAGAGTGAAATATTTAGTTTCTTCTTTTTGTTTCTTTTACGTAGTTCCTTTGGATAGATAGGCGCAGGCACCAAATGAAATACTCCTCAGTCGCTACAACCATTCCATCCTTCTCGTGTTTTCACCGAAGCGTCCCCTACGTTATCTCTCTTCTACCCAAAATGAATTCGTTCCGACTTGCTCGATATTGTTCGATAGATGGCCCTTTTAACATCCTTGCAGCGTTTGCTCTATGCTAGAAGGTGTCGACTACATGAAACAGTGCTACATGGCCAATTTAATATTAAAATTACATTTTAGGGCCTTACGGGACAAAACCAGCATATGCTGATGAAGCACACCGTAGCAGGGGGGGGGGGGACTTCGTACTAATTCTGACCAACATGCACTCAATGCACTATAGGCGGGCGTTTTTTTCTTCGTTCTATTTTATTTACTTATTGACTTTTTTCTAAATTTCGCCGCCATCGTAATGCGACCGCAGCGGCCCGGATTTGATTCCGCGCCTTCCGGCTTCGTAGCGTAACGTCAAAGTCACTACGCCACCGTGGCGGGTCACGTTACTATGTCTGACGCGCCCTCTTAAGTCACGCGCGCGCTCAACGGCCGGAAGACGTGGCTCCTTTTCTTACCGCGGTGACGTCACCGAAGAGGGGGTCTTCGAGGCGGCCTCTGCGCGCGATGGCGTACTTGAAGGCCTCGACCAACCGGTGCGCAGTCGCACCGTCGTCCGGAAGCGTCATGCCCTCCGACAGGCGGAACCTGCGGTCGCCGAGTGAACACCGTATAGGAGGAGAACGTAGAGCATTCTCCTTTCGAAGGCGACAGCCCGCGCTGTTTCGATCGCTCTCAACAGCTGTCCCTGCGTGCGTGCGTGTCTCGTTAAAGAGCGGACGTGAAAGCTGTCTTCCCCGCCTCGTCAGCCTTCTTGCGGTAAAGCCCACTTCAATCACATCGTACAGGTGACGTATCTCGTAGAGCCTTCTCTTTCGCAGGTGACAGCCTGCACAGTTTCGATCGCTCTCAACAGGGCTGTCCCTGCGTGTGTGCGTGTCTCGCTAAAGAGCGGACGTGAAAGCTGTCTTCCCCGCCTCGTCAGTCTTCTTGCGGTGAAGCCCACTTCAATCACATCGCACAAGTGACGTATCTCGTAGAGCCTTCTCTTTCGCAGGTGACAGCCTGCACAGTTTCGATCGCTCTCAACGGGGTTGTCTCTGCGTGCGTGCGTGTCTCGCTAAAGAGCGGACGTGAAAGCTGTCTTCCCCGCATCGTCAGTATTCTTGCGGTGAAGCCCACTTCAATCACATCGTACAGGTGACGTATCTCGTGGAGCCTTCTCTTTCGCAGGTGACAGCCTGCACGGTTTCGATCGCTCTCAACGGGGCTGACGTGAAAGCTGTCTTCTCCTCCTCATTAGTTTTCTTGCGGTGAAGACAACTTCAATCACACTGTACAGGTGACGTATCACTTCGGTCATGTACACGTACTTCCCTGAGCAAAATTGCGTGGCGACCAGGGATTCCGCGACAAAGCAGATTTTCTTCTCCGCCTACGAATGCAACCAGAAACTGAGGACTGCCGCCCAAACTTGACGTTGCGAACTTTCCAGTGCACTTGTCAGTTCCATTGTGCAGATCTGAATTTCCACGAACTTCAGTTTTAATTTTTTCGGCGAGCCTGCGTTCCGTATACTTCGGCCTAAGGGCGTGCAGGTGACAGTGACATCCTGTATGTTTGAGCTACCTGTATGCGCGTATACAGCTTGGAACGTCACCATCACTGCGGTAAATCGTTCTAAACAAGATAGAAGCAAACGAATGTATATTAATAAACAAAAAACGAGATAGAGCCAAAGAACGGACCAAACAGAGGGAGAAAAAAGGGTGTTGTGATGTTTTTGTTTCGTATGCCGATCGGAAAGAGCGAGTCGTTTCCAACATATTTAAATTCACATACATATATTGGAGTAAACTGTAGCGGCTATAAAATCTCCCACTATTGTTAATATTGACTTTAAATAAAGAACGTTACTGCGGATATGCTGACTTTTTATTTATTTATTTATTTATTTATTTATTTGTACATACTGCAGCCCCTATATGGGGCTATCGCAGGAGTGGGTTAGACAAAAAAAAGTCATACAAAAAACCAAGTAAACAATAACATTAAAAATTCACAAGAACTAAGGCAAATGACACAAATGAAACTCAATATAGCAGCAACACTGAGAATTAGTACAAAAACGAGAATGAGTAAATACACTGTAACAACAAGAAAATACATAAAATCAGGTGTGGTTAACTTTTAACAGGAAATCGTTTAATGGCAGTGACCTAATTGTTCCGGGAATTAAGTTCCAGAATTCAATGGTACGTGGGAAAAAGCTGTATTTAAATTTATTAGATCGAGCAAAGTAAGGCTTAATATTAAGGTTATGGTGACTCCTACTTGACCGAGGAATGTCTGAAGGAATATATATGGGATGTGAGACACGATAAGAAAAATTGACAATGCCATGCAGAAACTTCAATGACTCAATGTGACGGCGTATGGATAAAGGCGTTAGGTTCAAAGAAGATAAGGCGCGAGAGGGTGAAAAATAGGGATCATAGCGACGATATATGAACCTAATAGATTTTCGTTGTATGCTCTCAATGGAGTTAATGTCGCACTGCTTATGAGGGTTCCAGACAGGAGAAGCGTAATCGACGATTGGGTGAATTAAAGTTTTATACATTAGCAACTTAGTTTCCATTGGAGAATTGGTAAAATTGCGCCTCAAATACCCGAGCTTTCGGAGTGCTTTAGTGCAAATGAAATTAATGTGTTGTGACCAGGACATGTTAGTGGTAAATATGACGCCAAGATACTTGTATTCTCAGACCCTGTGCAAGGATAAGTCGTTGAAAGTGTAATTGGTCAATGAAGGAGAGGCACTATTAGAAAATGACATTATCACAGTTTCAGTAAAATCAATTTTCATTTGTCAAGTGTTGCACCAGGTACAGAAGCTGACAAATGAGGAATTTAGTTCAAGATGATCGTCTGGTGTATTAATCACGCGATACAAAACACAGTCATCCGCATAAAGGCGTATGTGTGAAGTGACGTTTCGAGGTAAGTCATTAATGTATAGAAGAAATAGTAAAGGACCAAGAACCGACCCTTGGGGTACACCAGATGACACGTCAACAGAAGAAGAATTAGTTGAATTATAACATACGTATTGTGACCGATGAGAAAGGAAACTGGCAATCCAACTAACCAAGTGAGAATTTTTCAAGATCATGTTAAGCTTTATTAAGAGATTAGAATGCAGTACAGTATCGAAAGCCTTGGAAAAATCTATAAATATAGCATCGATCTGGGTGCCGATATCAAGGGCACAGAGGATGTCGTGTGAGAATTCTGCTATAGTTGTGTTAAGGTGCTGAAACCTTTCCTAAAACCATGCTGAAAGTTGGAAAGAATGTTATTAGATTCCAGAAATTCCACTATATGTTTGTGAATTATGTGCTCCAGCATCTTACATGAATATGATGTTAATGAAATAGGTCTATAATTAGATAAGAGCTGCTTATTACCGGATTTGAATAATGGATGTACTTTGGCCAGCTTCCATGAGGATGGAACGATGGCGGTATTGAGGGACTTTTAAAAGATGATGGTTAGGTAGCGAGCAGACCACAATGAATAACGAACGAGAAAAGTATTGGGTATACCATCAGGACCGGTTGATTTTGCTAGAATGGTGGAAAATATCTGTATTCCATTGCGCACTAAAATAAACCTCATGTAAACACTGATTTACGCGTAAATACATGAAACCATTTTCTAACTTTTCTCCCGAATAACTCCGAAAACGCGAAACCCTACAGCTGCGATGGACTGAGATTTCCTTCTCGGTAGGGTTGATATCTTTTTTTTCTGCTCTAGGCGTGTAACTTGTGCATGCTGCGCTTGCAGCTGCATTTCCGCTTTTCTCGTAAAATGGGCACGAACGCGTAAACAATTATTCGCTGTTAAATAAATAAATAAATAAATAAATAAATAAAACAATAGTGAAGATACTGTGACGTCACCGCACCTGCTCATCAGTGCCAGTATGAAGCTGACCACGATGCCAGACGAAGGGGGCGGGGCTGACCACATGGTCATAACTTTGTCCAGTTGCATGCCGGTGGCATTACCCACGCGCGCACGATACTCGGCCAGGTCTTTCTCCGTCAAGAGTCCGTCTGCGCGTGAAATTTCGTGTCATAATGGACTGAACACATGGTTTACACCCTCAAATGTGAATAAGGGTGTGTAAATCTGTCTCTAACTCACACCTTATACTCTTTTTTTGAGTGTAAGGGTTAGGTTATAAGTCGAATTGCACCCTTATTCTCTCTTGAGGCGTGTAAATTCCTTTAGAGTGAGCTATACACTCCACGCACTTTGAGGGAAGGTGTTTCTTTTTTTTTTGTCCCATCGCTATACAGGGTACAACGTTAGGAGACAGGAAGACAGCGTTGTGTATTAGAGAGCGGAGGAGGGCAGCCGATATTATTGTTAGCATTAAGAGGAATAAATAAGGTTGACCGGGACGTGTAATACGCATGGCAGGTAACCTACGCACATTAGAGTGACCGAATGGGTGCCAAGAGAAGGGAAGCGTCTGAAATTTAAGAAGGTCGCAGTTTCGCCCGAAAGCAGAAGCATCGATTGCGATAGCAAAGTTTACTAGTAGACAGCTATACGAAGAAAGGATGGTAGTTTTATCGGGCGTATAAACTTGTAAACATTTGCTTACGAACTAAATTAAAAAGAATAGTGTCAAGCGCGCACAAGCAAACATGAACACATCTCACTCGATGACCGTGCACACTCGCTGTCGAAACGCTGGAGCGAGGAAACGCGGCAGCGGCAGCGAGTGAATTGACCTTCGTGCTGCCTCTAACTTCAACGTGAACTAAGCGGCGAGAACACAGCGCACACGAAGCTATCAGCACTCGGCGCACTCTGTCCTCATCGCATATGCAGCTGCCGTCATAGCATTTAGGTGGTTTGCACTCCACTGAGCATAGCGTAAAAAAAAGCCGTTGGATATGTCATCCAGGCCGGAGATATGTTTTAGATCGAGTTTTAATAGCAAGTCAAATATGCCGCGTCCGGAAATACTTACATCAGGGGCAGAAGGCAAATCAACGTAAAATGACGGGACGCAGCCACTGTTTCTTGTAAATGCTCTTAAAATGATTATTGAAGGCACAACCAGCTACATACTAATCGCGTATGCACTTATCATCTATCAAAAACATGTCACAAAAACAGTAATGCGCCATCAACTTCCAAAGTTTATCCGCGAAGCGTTTTCACAAATCCAGGAAGGTGTATGCTGTAGTAGTCTTGCCTACCTTTTTAAACATACCTTTCAACTCATTGGTCGGTTGCTCAATTACGGCATTCAAATTGAAACACGTCCGCATTTTAGTACACATTTCTAAACGCCCTACGCTACTGACGCTGCTTTACGCTACTGACGCAAAGTCTCCGTGAAAATGCAGGAATTTCGAACTAAAGTTTTTTTGGCAATATTTGTTCTAAAGATTGCAAAGTAGATTATCGGAACAAAGATTGCTCAAGCCGGTAAACTTCTTGAAGCGCACTGATTTCAGAGACCACTTATAGTGCTCCTGTGCATCCTTCCTCGTTTCACTCAGTGCTCACTTTCTTCCTTTCTTCCTCTTTCTATTCCCCCTTTCCCTTACTCCTCGTGCAGGGTAGCAAACCGGACGCTCGTCTGGTCGACCTCCCTGCCTTTTCCCTCTCCTTTCTTTCTCTCCCTTGGGAACAATATGCTCCATATACGTTCAAATACAGTGTTTTTTGAACGATAGCCAAGGATGATTAACAGCCGCCGTGGTTGCTCAGTGGCTATGGTGTTAGGCTGCTGAGCACAAGGTCGCGGGATCGAATCCCGGCCACGGCGGCCGCATTTCGATTGGGGCGAAATGCGAAAACACCCGTGTGCTTAGATTTAGGTGCACGTTAAAGAACCCCAGGTGGTCGAAATTTCCGGAGTCCTCCACTACGGCGTGCCTCATAATCAGTAAGTGGTTTTGGCACGTAAAACCCCATAATTTAATTTTTTAAGGATCGTTAACGAAAACCTCGCGTACGTCACGGTACAAGAAAAAGCTTTCGCCACTGACCCGACGCGCGCACGTCACGTAAAAGGTCGGCGGCCACGCTCCCGGTGTAGAAGTCTCCGCTACCTTTCGCGGCCAGAATCTGGAGAGTTCGAGCCAGGGGCTCGTTGACCACCACGTCTTCCGGCCCGACTAAGGTGTCTAGGCCGTTCTTCGTGTACAGCGACCTGC
Source organism: Dermacentor albipictus (assembly GCF_038994185.2). Taxonomy (NCBI): domain Eukaryota; kingdom Metazoa; phylum Arthropoda; class Arachnida; order Ixodida; family Ixodidae; genus Dermacentor; species Dermacentor albipictus. Next base: position 111,780,292 of record NC_091828.1, read on the forward strand.
GGAAGAAGAAGGGTGTAGAGAACAGGCACATAGGGTATAGCTTGGAAAGCGGTGCCATGTAAGGTTCCTTGCTTTTAAAACGCAGCTTTCTTAGCGAACACCTCCCAGACCTTGCTGATCGCGGTTGCTGCTGCTGTCTGGTCGAATAGCTCAGATGCAGCAAATAAGATAACCTTATTTTCCGATGGTGAGATCAAGCCTATGTTTCCCAGCGTACCCCTTCTCCCCCTCCCCCCATACACACACATAAAGCAGAACTGCACGTCATTTTTATTATTTTTTTATCGTTATGGCGGCAGAAGCTTTTTTAGCTAGAAAGCGGTTTTGTGCCAGCTGTGTTTCTGTACGGGAGCGCCGTGACGTCAGAAGCGCGCCAGGCCAACACTTCGGTGCTCTAAAATGTTACATTTTACAATTCGTTACATGGGTTTTATATCACACAGGTATACTTATAGAGCATGCATGTCATTGTATCTTAACGGCTTTTACGTAGCGGCATTCCATTTTGGTGATTATTCCAAGTTTTGAAGCGCTCTTCTTATTTGTTATGCTGCGAGAACACTGTGGTAGAAATTAGAATGTAAGGGGGTTATAATCAATGCCATACAGCAAACTTGAGGGGAAAATATTTGCGCGGCTAGAATAAGAAACCAGAAGATTGTTCGAAGCCAAAGGAATGAAGTTTAGACAAATGAATGCATTGCCTATCATTCCCATGGCGAATTAGGCGTCGTACCGCCTGAGCACGCCCACTATAACGCCAGATTTCCATAAAAAAACATTTTTGTACGAAACTCTGCTGATCACGCGCGGCGTTATTGGACGTTGGTCCTCGCTATGTGCTCACCTGTGTGGCGACTGCTTGGGCTGCGTTACTTGGACAATGTAACCGTGCAGTACTAAATCGCCGGCACTTATCACAAGACCTTAACGTGCCCACGTGAAGGAGGCAATAAAGAGTTTTAGCGTGTCCGGTATTCCGCTAAACGCAAGCAGACTGGGCGTTTTACCGGATGGGCGAAGGTGAAAACGCGGCCTGCTCGGTGCAGCCACCTGATGGTGCAGAGCTCAACAAGACAAGCACAGCTGGCATTGCAATATGCAAGTGCATTTTACTTTGCTGTTGGCGTAAAGTTTTCGGCAGCAACACGATTACGCCGTGGCCGAAAGTTTACGCCAGCAGCGAAGTAGGACATACGAAGTAGAGCAATATTAACTGTGTTTCTTAAGAGAGTTTTACGCGCTTAAAGACAGGACGCCGAACGAAGAAGGGACACACAGGGAAGGGACACCGTTCGACGTCCTGTCTTTGTGCGCGCAAAAGTCTCTTAAGAACCATGTACAACCAACTCGCCCAACACGTAACACTATTAGCACTGTGTTTGTCTGATTGAACTATGCGCCGCCACGTAGCTGCACCGTGCTGGCCGCTCACATTTGCGCCTCCGCCCCTCCGGCAAAACGCCCAGTCCGCTTTCGTTTATCCGAACACCGGACGCGCTAAAAACTCTCTAATACTGGTCCCCGTGCCTGACACGCTTCGGCTCACAAACTGGTAAAGTAAACGTACAATATAGCGCAGGCCTGAGAAACTGAGTTTAAAGAGAAAGCGTACCTTAACGCCGGGTTCGCCAGGACGTGTGCCCGTCGGCGTGCCAGCTGCCGTGCCATCTCCGTCGTTACGGGCGCTCCTTGCGAGGCCACCTTGATCGCTTCTTCGAATAGCGCTGCCCAGGGCAGGCGTGACCCTCCCGCGTCCAGGAGCTCTCGGAAGCCGCTCACTTGACCGGGAACGCCGGCCGAACGCACACCTACGTATTGCGTGGATGTAAGTAGCCACTGTTTTTGACATCATCATCATCATCATCATGATGATTGTCGTCACCACTAACACCTACACCACCACCTTTGTCATCATCATCATCATCATAATCTAATTCGGACGTCCCTTCGAGATATCCCCTTACCTCTGTCCTGCGTTAGGTGAACCCAAACTTCTTCAGTCGTTGATCAACGCCCAAAATTTCTTACGGGTCCAACGTTACAGAATGTGGGTACAATAAAGATTGTCGAAAAACGGTGGCAATGATTTGCCGATTGTTGCGTCTCCTGTGGACAACAATGATAACTGCAAAGCACCACTTTGGCTAGAACTATGACAAAGGAAGTAGATCTGTGAACGTAGTCGCTTAACGTCATCGTCGCCATCGTCATCATCATAGTCGTTGATCCTTTTCATGACCCCTGCGCCTGTCCTAGTGACATCTACGTAACGTACACAATAGTACAAACAAAATAAAAGCAGTTCTTAATCATATTTATTCAGCACATTTTCTTAAATTCTTCGGTCGCGCACATCAAAACGAAACACGAGCTCCTCAAGCGTCTTTCATTTTTCAAGCTTTTGGAGTTGCAGAGTTGGGCCCGCAACGACGCGCATTTCAGCTCACAAATAGTTGGAGTATTGGGCAAAAAACAGTTTGTCTGAGAGGTTACTGGATCATCCGACTCACCGAAGATGGTGTCGTTGTGATAGGCGACGTAATGGGCTTCGGAAGCTTGCAGCGGAGCCGTCTCCCATGCGTCCACGAACTTCACCTCCGACGGGGTCTTGCTGCGCGGATCGGCGAAAGGGGCAGCTTTGACAGGTGGCGCATTAGCAACTGACACGACGCGCTAATTGTCCTCTTCCATACAACTTTGTCGTTCTGTTTTAAACAGAATACGAGAAAAAACGAATCTCTCAAGGAAAGCGCAGTGCGTGAAAGAAAATTTAGCACACACAAAAAATTCATTTGCCAGTTTGCCTCGGCCTCTCCCACTTTTTTCAAAATAAGAAAATCATGTCAGCGGGTAGGTTACATTACCATAGGAAGTGTCCATGCATCTTGGCCATCCCCTCAAAAAATTTATTCTGCAGATGCGTCCCTCTATAGGGCGCTGGCTACGTGGCCGAAATGGAATGTTCCCGTGCTTCTAATTATTGTTTAATTCGGTGTCACATCTGCGACAATTTAGCCTCCTGGGTAGTTTAGATGGTAGAGAAACCGACCTAGAGAGCTGTCGGTCCTTCGGTTCGATTTACGGGCCTGAACCAAATTTACCTTTAAATGTGAAGCTTTCTTGACAAACGCCTATGCGGCACTTGCTTTGTAACTTTTTGCTACTGTCTGGTTGACGACAGTTTTTCACATTTCCAGAAATTTCCTTTGTATTGGCGATTTTCGGATGACAGATGTGCGTATAAAATTCGTGGCTGCGCTGTAGGCAAATACTTATGCTCTGTGTGACTATGTGTTCTGTTGCGACTTGTCGCCGAGTATGGCATTTTTTTTCGTCAGTTGATCAAGTAGGCGGATCGGGAGAACGAATTATACCAGCACGTGCTGTTGGTAGCTCTTACTTCTTATAGTGGAGGGCGTAAAACCCGCCGCCGAGGCCGCAGGCGTGGGACAACACGACGCAGACGCACAGCATAGACGCTACGGCAGCGTCGGCCGCGGTGCCATTCATCTCGATGAGAATCTTCCTGCATTAAGCACGAAAGGGCGCGGTAGGATGAAGGCGAAGAATGAGGTTAAGAAAGCAGTGTTCTGCGGTAACGCAAAGGTTAATGAGCTTGCTTCTTTTTGAACCAAAGGCGAGCTCTCTAAAAAGTAACAGTTTCACGGCGAAGCGTCGAATGTGATAGCAAATTGTTAGACAGCTATACGAAGTAAGGGTAGTAGTTTTGTCGGCCATATAAACTTGTAACCAATCGCTTACCAACTAAATTAACAAGCATGGCGTCACGCTCGCACAGACAAACAATAACACAACTAACTCGACGACCGCGGGCACTCGCTGTCAAAACGCTGGAGGGAGGAAGAGCGGCAGCAGTAGCGAGCGAATTGACCTTCGGGCTGCCTCTCGCTTCATCGCGAACTAAGCGGCGAGAACAGAGCGCACACGAAGCCCGCGGCGCGTCTAGGCTTTCTACTCGTCGCAAGCAGATCATCTTCAAGACAGTCGTGATAGGGTCCGCGCGGCCCCGCCACACGCAGCTGCCGCCGGAGTAGAATAATCGCTAAAATGGCAACAATGATTATTGCAGACCGGTAAGTTATCAAAAGCAATGCTGATTTTGTGTTTTCGGAGATGGTTAGGTTAGACTTGGGGGGCCTCAGCTGTTGCGTTGTTGGACTTTCCAATGTGCAGCCAATAGCGCCGCTTTCGAAAGCTGGCGGGGCCGGCAAGTCGCCTACTTTAGAATGTCAATTAACTTCTTTAGAATGTCAAAAATGACAACCCACAGTGAGTTGCGCCAGCAAGTGCGCCAAAACATCCCAAACGCGTGACGTCACTGACTAACTGGTGCTGAGGTTTCAGACAACGAAATTAAAAAAAAACCGAAAGTCTGTCCGTCATTTCTTACAGGTAATAAGCAGCCAATTTTCTGCCAAGTGACGAAGGTAGACTTTCGAACGATGACCTCATCACCTGTCTAGCCTTTTTTTTTGTGTCGCTCTTTGGCATTCCTTGATGTTAGCTGATGATGGTAAGGATAACGGTGGTACTACCTGGTCACGTGCTTGCGTTATTTACGCTCTGCGATGACAGCCCAACTAGTATATCTCTCCTGTGGCATGTGAAAGAATACTTGAGCAGCTGATTACATGTTGCTGTTTTATCTGTCGTTTTAGATAAGCTGATGAGGATGGTGCTGGCCATGGCACTACCTGGGAGGGTGATGGTTTGGGCTAGTTGGTTCTTACAAGAGCTTGTGTGGTGCAGCGCGAAGCGGGACAAGGGACAAAGAAAAGCGCTTGTCCTTGTCTATTTTTTTCTCTGCGTCCCTTGCTTTACGCTGCACCATACTACTTGTGCACGTGCTAGCACCGTTCGTGGCGGCCGATGATGGCAAAGCATCTTGTCAAGCTTCCCAGATGCGTTTGAAAGAAAGCTTCAGTAGCTCAATTACGCTGACGCGTTGAAGCATTTTTTCATAGCTGCCTGAAAAAAAGTTCATCACTAGATCGAAGTGCCTTGATGCTGCTCCTTTAGTTAACCCTTTAGATAGGCTGATGATGGCAAGTGACGATGATGATAGTGTATACCTGGGCACGTGCTAGCGCCGTTAGCGGCGGCCGACGATGGCAAAGCAGCTGGTCAAGCTTCCCAGATGCGTTTGAAGGAATGCTTCAGTAGCTTACATTGATTCGGTGAAGCTTCTTTGATAGGTGCTTGAAAAAGTTCATCGCCTGACTAAACAGCTTTGACGTTGATCCTTTAGTTAACCTTTTAGACAGGCTGATGGTGGCAGTGACGATGACGATTGTGTTTACCTGGGCACGTGGTTGCACCGTTCGTGTCCGACGATGGCAGCCCAGCTGCTGAAGCTTCCCAGAGGCGCGTTGCTGATGGGTCTCTTGCCACGCAGGGAACGTTGCTGCGGAGGGATGCGAAGATAGAGCACCGTGGCCGTGGTCAGCAGCAGGAACACTGCCGCGAACGCCACCACGCTGGAACCTTGGCCACGAACGTCCGCGAGGCGGCGCGACCTGCCGAGGTTTAGTGTTCGCATCCGTTTCTGCCAGATCTCATGTTACGTCTATCGGGCTTTCGACATGCTCAGCGGGTAATATGCGCATCGTGGAGGACGAGGGTCGTCACTTCTTGGATGTTGAGTGACACTCGGCGAATTCCGAGTGAAGCGATGCATTCACGGCTCATAGCGAGAACGGAACGTGCGAAGTAAAATGACGGGACGATAGCTAACTTGTTTTGTGCATGCTTTTTCGGCTTGGTTAAACATATGACATGCACAAGGCTTCAGACAAGAGGCTTCACAAACCAGCGCTAATGCTACGTGTAACCTGCTGTCATGTTGTAGCTTGCGCAATTGGGCATACCTCCTGCGCTGTGGAGACGTGCGTCTATATGCTAGTTATAGTCTTCGCTGTGCTAAGTGCTCTAAATGGAGTCCGAAGTATGTCGCTAGCGACTTCACCTCGCTTTCGAATGCTGGTTGAGCACAGTACGACGTGCAGATTCGCACAACGCGCAAGACAGACCCCCTTTCCCCCGGAAGGAAACCTACTCACGTGACCGACGTTTCGGTGAAGAGTGGCAGTTCGGGCATTCGCATCTTTCGTTTCCGGCTTGTGACGCTCGGCGGTCGCACATCCTGGGCCAGCTTCAGGGAGTTCGGATTACGCACAGCTTGGATCGCCATCTGTTGCCGTGGTGGAGTGGGAAATTTTGTTTAATTTGATAATATACAGTCAGCGTCGAAAGCATACGAGGCGCGCCAGTTTCCCCGAAAAGGCCTCTGTTTTCGCGTAGCTCGGGCATTGAGCGTCTAATAAATGCTACACACGTGTTGGTAACCTTCTTATACTGAAACTTTGTATTGCAGGCTACGTGTCTGAGTTTCGCACGAGTTGAACCACTTCACAGACCATACGCATAGTAAAATTTTGAAGCCTATGGTAGTACTAATGACAGTTATTCAACGAGTACACTGGTGGAGAGCCGAAGAAGGAGTTAAGGACCGCGCAAAGAGCGATGGAGGGTGTAACGTTAAGAGACAGGAAGACACCGATGTTGATCAGAGAGCAAACGGAGATAGCCGATATTCTAGTTGACACTAAGAGCAAAAAAAAAATGGAGCTGGGCAGGCCATGTAATACGTTGGGTAGTTAACCGGTGGACCATTCGTGTTACATGATGGGTGCCGAAGGAAGGGATGCGCAGTAGAGGACGGCAGCAAAGTGGGTGGTGCGATGAAATTCTGAAATTTGCAGGCGCAAGTTGGAATCTGCTATAGCGTGAGACAGGGGTAGTTGAACATCTCCCTGGCCTTCATCCTGCAGTGGAATTAAAGATAGGCTCACGATGATGACACTGGTGGATCCGTCGTGGTCAGGAATTAGACGGTGTCAGACTATTCTCAAATCCCTCACCACGTACGTCAGCAGGGGTACGCGTACATGACTGCACTAGCTGAGGCTAATCATGCACGCTTACGTGTCAGCCAGTGCGCAAATAATACCGGATCATTAAGGGGCACAAACGACATATATTCATCTATTTAAAGGTGCCCTCAAGTTACACACACACACACACACACACACACATATATATATATATATATATATATATATATATATATATATATATATATATATATATATATATGTATAGTGAAACAATCCAAGAAAATACGAGACACAATGAGAAAGCAAGAGCTCTCAGTAAGTATGTGGCCTGCAACAGAGGCCATAACCTCGTTAGCGTTCTGAGCCCAATTCGGCCAATAAGTGGCACACCGAACATGGTGACCGATCGGGGCCAGGTGACCGACGACATCCTCACCTAATGCAAACGAGCTTCGTCACTTGAATAACTCACGTCTTGGCACTTTGGTGAGGATTTCTTGCTTGCTCTGGGTTTGCTGTGTCGCTTGCCTTCTTCTCAAAACATGTGGCACCTACCCACTACGGGGTATTGGCCAATGTGCCGGCGGTTAGGGGGGATATGAGAGGGAGCTAGTTATAAAGAGAGAAAAGCCGTGAGGTAAGCCCGAATCAAAGTTCTGACTTAAGTAGCAATGGAAAAAGGGAGTAAAAAAAGATTAAGAGATAAAGGTGTTGATCGTGGGCACGAAGATGGTTGTGAATAAACTTCCAGACCAATTTGTTGCAAGATTTTGACGGGAGCCTTTGAGACATCGCGCCAACGACAATGATGATCAGGTCAAGATCCCCACAGATCCTTTTCAAAGGCTGATTGATGAAGTTGGACGCATGTTGTGTCAATGATTATCTTTGCGAAGCGTATCGCAGACAGATGTACAAGACGGGTTCTGTAGACTCAGCTATATCGGGAGGCAAGATCTTATTAGACTAAGACAAGAAAGAATGTGCAATGTACCGACAATACTGCAGCAGAGTAATGATAGAGAGGTTGATGGTGACGAAGGCCTGTGCTTTAGAAAAGAAGAGCAAGGCTGAGCGCTAATAATTATAAATGGCTCGCTGGTTGTGACGTTCTGCCACGGAGCACGCGGTCCCGGGCTGGACTCCCGACCACGGTATAAAACGATTATTGCAATGGAAGCAGAACGGGAAAAGCCGCTCGTCTACTTTGCCTTGCGTGCTCGCTGAAGAACCCAAGGGAGTCTAAATCACAACTGATGCTTCCACTACATCGTATTCCCTGCAGCGTACAGTTAGTGATGCTTTGGGAGGTCACACCCGATGATGTTTATTTCGGTAAAATTTTGCAGGTGTCGATACAAAATCCACAGATGGGACAACATTGGGGCCGACGGCTCTAGGTGGAGACTGCCGCCTTTATGCCCTCCCATGCCTCGGTGGCGGTAGAGACGATGTCCTTGCTCGGGTGCAGGAATCCGAAGTCCGCGTCAAATACAGCGTTCCTAGGCTGCAGTTCGATGGCGAAAGACTTCTTCACGCCGGCCTTGTCGTATGCCCAGTCAGAGCTGCACCCGGACAGCGGATCTGTAGTAAGTGAGAGAAGGGCGTCGATCGTTCGCCTAAATGGCTCGGTGCGGTGTTGCACACTTAGCAAAATACTGAAGCAAACGGAAGCACGTGGATTCCGAAACTATAGCGTTCGCTGTCCACTTACATATCGTCTGGTACATCGCTCCAACCCTGTAGACAGACCCCTTGACTTTCTCGATGGCTTCTGCGGCTCTTCGCGAAATGTTGAGCTGTAATGAAGTACGAACAAACATTTTAAGGTGGCCATACCTTCTTGGGCGGTATTATAGGGCGATCACTTCGCAGGAAAATTTGCGTTGCGAGAAATTTCGCGTGGCTAACGCCGGACGTATCGTCGTACACTGGCGATAGCGTTCCTGGCGTTGTGCCAGAGAGAGAGAGAGAGAGAGAGGACAGGAAAGGCAGGGAGGTTAACCAGACGGACGTCCGGTTTGCTACCCTGCACTGGGGAAGGGGGTATGGGGATGAAGAGAGAGAGAGAAAGGTGTTGTGCCAGGAATGCTATCGCTCCTATACGCCGACTAGCACGGTGCTAGTCACGCGATATCTCGCTGAAGTGAAAGAGAAAGCTCGAGAATGTCGCTTCTGGCGCGTTTGAACTCCCGCAGAGCGAACGGGGCATGCAATGCAGGAAAATGCACGCATATTCTTTGGTGCTCGCATGCGCAAATATTTGGTGTATCGACGCAAATGCAAATTAATTATTTGTGCTCCTGAAGTGCTCGAATGCCTTACGGAAGGCAGCGGTTCAAGAAAGGTGCACAATGTCAGCAAGATGGTAGTACAGAGAATTACATATGTCCTTAACTGAATGCGAAAATGTTGAACGCATTGATGACGTAGGTAGGTAGGTGGTTCTATTCACTAAGTGCCTCCTGGACATATCACGAGTAAAGCAATTCTTTCGAGAAGAAGGGACGTCCGTCTTTTTGACGGTGCATAGTATACGAGGTGACATACAACGTGACTCACTGATCACTTTCAAGTTTTAGGTGTGGATTATGAAAGATCTTCTACAGCAGTTTTAAACGACAGACAGCCATGATTAAGGAAAATTTAGAAAACTGCGAGGCTGATTTCCGTGTCTATGCTGCAGCTACACTGGAGGATTTTCCGGAAAGTGGGAATGTGCCGACAGAACAATGCACGCATTGAAAGTTATGCAAACGAGTTAAATAACGGGGTGCGTTCAACGCGCTCTGTGATTATATTGCACATTCGAAGTATGAAAAGATAGCTTCATACTGTGTTGTTTAGATGAATGACGATGTGTTGCATCATGAGGAAGCCAGTCTGTGTTTCTAAATTCTTCCTGCCAAGCATCGAAGCATCCATGAAACAGCCTTGAGGACCACCTATAGCTGTTCCTGAAGCTTTCGAGCGCTTCGCTCCCAATATAATCCTGACGCAGTGGAATATCTGCAGATTTCTTGTGCGTTCATGATGGTGATGATGATGATTATGATCATCATCATGTATGAGTCGTGCTATATGTGTGCGCCAACTACGTTGTCTGTCTGTTTTTTCTTTATCACACCAGTTTGTCCTCTGCCCTTTGGTATCCACTTAGTTACCCTAAGAGACCAAGTATCTTTATACTTGATTTCAAATGCAGCTAACCTCATCGTAGGGATCATAATAATATATTGAAAGATAACGCTGTGAACGAAATATGTCAATACAAACAAGACTGCTATACAATCTCCTTATTGGTAATTAAGTTTATGATATAAGCATTACATAGCACTCCCAACTGCAACTTCTTTTTAATGAGAACTATTTTATAGGATATATCAGCTATCCCCATGCTTTCCTATCGCTTTATAACTCTACACTCGCCCTCCCCATTTTATCTTCGGTCTCTTGTCTCGCGATCTTTGGCTGCCTCTGAATTTTCAGTGTTAATCTCTGAATGTTCGTTCCATAGACTTGTAGTGACCGGAATGCGTTTGCTACAAATATACTTCTGAAAGATGTATGGGCAAATTGCCTTTTCTGCCTTAGGAGCGCCCGGTATATGCATTCCAAACAATGAGACATCAGAATGAGCAATAGACGACGTGTTGTTGTTGATCTTGTTGTTGTTGTTGTTGATGATGATGATGATGATAATGATGATGATGGTAATAGTGTTTATTGGCGTTTTCTTTGAAGCGAAGTGAGGACAAATGTTCAGCTAGCCTGCTTGACTTATTCGGGTTTTACTGCATCTATCGCTATCTAGCCGTTTTCCTATCTTATCGCGATTTGAACTTCCGTGTTTCAAAACGACCTCTCTCCCAAAATAGGGCTCACCCTCTTCCGTGCCGCGGCCGAACTATAAGTGTTCGGACAGAGCGGATCTACGATGACCATACAAGTGTGCGAAGAGCCGAAATGCGTAATGCGTTACGTGTGAGGCGAGCATTGCAGCCGGGCTCAAGCGCTTCCCTCTTAAAGCTCCTTGAACTTCGTAAAGTAGCGACACTCCCCTCCTCAGCCTTCACTCCTCCCGTTTCTCCTCTCTTTCACGCTCCCTCCTCGACAGTGGCGCCACCTACACTGCTCAAGCGTAGCAACGGCGCCAACATTCGCTCCTCGCCACTCCGTAGACGCTTCTCGAGCAAAAATGGCGCTGATGCACGGCGGGAGGGCCCACGTGATGCTATTAGGCCAATAGCGACGCGGCGTCGGCCAGAGCGCGCGAGGAGAGGGCGGCATTCTTCAAAGCGTGGCACTACTTTACGAAGTTTAAGGGGCTTCATTCCCTCTGGTCACGGTGCGCCCTCTGGTGCCGCCGCCGTGAAGTCCGCGCATACGGCGTAGCACATGGACAGTGACCCAAGGTGGCGGCAAAACGGTTCATTGAAGAGAGGCACGTCACCAATGGCACCTTCTTCGCTCATGCGCAGAATATCTTTTGCAAGTGCTTCGTTGCGTATCAGTACAGCACTAGGAAGTGTAAGAGTAGGGTTGAAGATTAACATGCAGAAGACAAAGGTATTGTTCAATAGCCTGGCAAGGAAACAAGAATTCACGATTACCAGTTAGCCTCTAGAGCCTGTGCAGCAGAGTACGTTTATCTAGGTCAATTACTGACAGGGTACCCTGATCGCGAGAGGAAAATTTACTGAAGAATAAAAAAAGGGGAGCATACGTGAGGCACGAATCTTGACTGGGAGCTTACCATCGTCGTTGAAAAGAAAGGTAAACCCTCATCGGCACTCTAGAAGTGCTAACCTGTGGTGCGGAAACTTGGAGGTTCAAAAAGAAGCTCAAGAACAAATTGAAAACCGAGAAATGTTAAGAAACGAGAAATGTTGAGAGCAACGTTAAGAGACAGGAAGAGAATGGTGATGATGAGGGATATCCGATATTCTAGTTGACATGAAGCGAAGAAAAAAATGGAGCTGGACAGGCCATGCAATGCGTAGGACAGATAACCCGCCCTTAGAGTTACAGAACATGTTACAAGAGAAAGCAAGCGCAGTCGAGGACGGCATAAAATTCGGTCGGGTGATGAAATGAGGAAATTTGCAGGCGCAAGTTTGAATCTGCTAGTGCGAAACAGGGACAATTGGCGATCGTTGGGAGAGGCCTTCGTCCTGCAGTGTACATAAAAAAAAAATGGGATGCTGCTGATGATGACGACGACAGCACTATACCGTGACACCGGTGTCCAGAACTCACCAGCTGGTCGTATTCGGGAACTGGGGCGTCGGTGTAACCGTAGGGGAACATCCACATGGTGCCGTAGCTGTGCAGGTCGAAGAAGAACTCGGTGCGGTTCCGGGTCGCCATCACGGCGTCTCGAATGGCACGGGTCTCGACTTCAGAGAAGGCACTGTCGCCACAGTAGGTGAGCGAGCAGGGATCCGGGGAGGACAACGTGCCTGCGTCACGAATCGTAATAGCCAGCGCTAGCATTATGGACGGATTTGATTGCGATATATGTCAGGTTTAATTTAGTTATCTGCACTTGTTCCCGACGGCTCTTGTCTGAAGCCACTTGTGTGTCATATGTCTGCCTTCTGGGTGCGTAATGATGGGAAGCTGCACTTGCGACGGCATGATGTATTTATTGTTTGCGATATATGTCAGGTTTAATTTAGTTATCTGCACTTGTTCCCGACGGCTCTTGTCTGAAGCCACTTGTGTGTCATATGTCTGCCTTCTGGGTGCGTAATGATGGGAAGGTGCACTTGCGACGGCATGATGTATGTATTGTTTGCGATATATGTCAGGTTTAATTTAGTTATCTGCACTTGTTCCCGACGGCTCTTGTCTGAAGCCACTTGTGTGTCATATGTCTGCCTTCTGGGTGCGTAATGATGGGAAGGTGCACTTGCGACGGCATGATGTATGTATTGTTTGCGATATATGTCAGGTTTAATTTAGTTATCTGCACTTGTTCCCGACGGCTCTTGTCTGAAGCCACTTGTGTGTCATATGTCTGCCTTCTGGGTGCGTAATGATGGGAAGGTGCACTTGCGAGGGCGCGATGTATTTATTGTTTGCACGGGTTGAGAAAACGTTTAGTTTGAAGTGTTTCGTGTGTCTTATGTGGCTCCAAGACGGCTAAACAAGAAGAAAAGGCAAACAAAGGGGCTCGACTTTTCTTTGTTAATCGCGACCGTTATATATCAAGCGAACAGGCAAAGAAGCCAAGGGAAGCACAGGAGTAGTCAGCTGAGGTTGAAAGTTAAATGTGGAAAACAACAAAGAAACCGCGAAATGAAAGTGGGTGAAAAGAGCAGTTGTCGTCTAGCTAGCGTATAGTACGAATGTCAAACATTGATTCAAACTGAGTGAACCGCAGCAGCAAGATGCACTCATTGAGTCACTCCAAAAATGAATTAAATTGCCGCACTCTTAATACGGCAACGCCTCCCTCACTCATCAAATAAAGTAATTGAATTATTGTTGTTTCATTAAGACAACTGATTCATATTTCCGCGGAGGACAGATTAAGGACAGGGAAGCTGCATTGCTGGCTATATATACCATCTGTGTAGGGTGCTTAATTAAGATAGCTTAAAGTATAAAATCAATAATCAACAGTCAATCTTCATTAATTTGGCGGTAAACGCTTGATAAGTAATGAAGAAAAAGAGACACGAACTTCACCGTCTTGAGTTTCACTTCAAAACCGGAACGCCGCGCCGGTACGTCAATGTGACGTTGCGACGTCAGGGATTTCAAGTGTGTCGTCATATATATTTGGGCGTTTTGACGCGGGAACTGCTTTCGAAACTCGCTGATTTGAGCTTTTGTTCCTTTTAGAATTCAACGCACGTAATTTTATTTTTACGGATAAATTAATGACGAAAACTTGAGCCTGCCTGCCTTCCTCTCTTGCGCACACGAGAAGACCCCGCCGCACCAAGCCACCATGCCTCTCGGCTCACCCTCGTATGCTCTCTCCAGCACCTACACTCTTACAGTGTACTCTAAGAAAAGTGTACGCCCTTTGGAGTTTATATTTGGCACACAACAATAATCGTCATCTGTCTTGCCCTCATTTCCTTTCTTGAAAACGCTGCGTTCGTTACTTTCCTGTCGGGAATGCTGTGTCACACTGATAACGAGCATGCTGTTTGTTACTGGAAAGTACCGGACTCGCAGCGTTAAAGAAAGTAAATGCGGATAAGACAGATGATGATTATTGTTGTGTGGCAAGATACGCCCCAAAGGGTGTACATTTTTCCAAGAGTGTACACTCTTAAAAAAATGTACACCCTCTGGGGCTTATCTTGTCCCACAACGATAATCGTCATCCGTGTTTCCCGCTTTTCCTTTCTCTAACGCGGCGAGCCCGGTACTTCCCAGTCACGAACGGCATGCGCGTTATCAGTGTGACGCAGCATTCTGGACAGGAAAGTAGCGAGCGACGAGTTTTCACGAAAGGAAACGCAAGCAAGGCAGATCACGATTATGGTTGTGTGGCACAGATACACCCCAAAGGGTGTAACTTTGCCCTAAGAGTGTACAGCACATGGGGCGCGGCCGCGAACTTATCGCACTTGGGAGTTTATACAGAACCTCGCGTCGACGGCGACGGTGGAAATTCGCCTGCAGTGTCCATGTAGTTGCTTTCGCAGTAAAAGTGCCGGCCGCCATGTGGTCAGAGTATATCGCGGCTCCATCGCTGAGCACTGTACATTCTACACTCTTAGAAAAATTTACACCCTTTGTGGTGTATCTTGTCCCACAACAATAATCGTCATCCGTGCTGCCCGCGTTTCCTTTTTTTAACGCTGCGAGCCCGGTACTTTCCAGTCACGAACAGCATGCGCCTTATGAGTGTGACGCAGCATTTTCGACAGGAAAGTAGCGAGCGCCGAGTTTTCAGGAAAGGAAACGCAAGCAAGACAGATGTCGATTATTGTTGTGGGACAAATATACACCCCAAACGGTGCAACCGTTTTAAGAGTGAAGAACTCACGCGAGCACCAGAGAGTATACCCTGGAATGTACGATGCACTCTTAAAACTGTTGCACCCTTTGGGGTGTATATTTGTCCCACAACGATAATCGTCATCTGCCTTGCTTGCGTTTCCTTTCCTGAAAACTCGGCGCCCGCTACTTTCCTGTCGAGAATGCTGCGTCACACTGATAACGCGCATGCCGTTCTTGACTGGGAAGTACCGGGCTCGCCGCGGTAAAGAAAGGAAAGGCGGGCAAGACGGATGACGATTATTGTTGTGGGCCAAGATACGCCCCAAAGGGTGTAAACTTTTCTAAGAGTGTGAGACGTTTCTGTCTGACCCGTATATCAGATGTCGACGGTCTCCGACTGTGCTTGGCCGCTGTCGTCGTGGTTGGAAGCGCAGCTTAACTCAGGATTACTGTTTTTGTTGTTGTTTCACGAGTTGTTGTCCCGTTTTCGCACGGTTTCTACGCTGTTATGAGAGACGCCAACTGTAGCTCACACGTGTATCTTGCAGTATTGTGTTATTGCATACTCACCATCAAACGTCTTACAGAATTCGCGGGTTTCGAAGTTTCGGTTTGCGTCGGCTCCCAGACACTCCTCCGAGGCGCTGCTCTTGGAGCGGGTTTTCCTCCAGTACCGGTCCTGGCGAAGAGATCAATTTTAATAGCGACCACTGGTTGGGCACCATATCTAGGTTCCCTCGGAGTAGCGATAAGCCATGCGTTTTACATTCACGCGCGTAGAACCACTTGAGAAATGCGGACGTGAGAATTCGTGTGGTCAACGCCAAATGCCAGATGAGGAAGGGGGGGGGGGGGAGGATTCGAACTCGCATGTCGTCGGACTCCGCTTTGGTGACGTTTTGAGCCAATCAAAGATGCCTTGTGAAGCTGACAAGATAGGCAGATGGCAAATTCGGCAATATGGCGGAATTCGACAATGTCCACCAGAGCAGCACTTCGGAACGCGGAAACTTTCGCGTACGCAGAATTACCTGCCTGCAGGTCTCGCAGATACAATAGAGCGATTGTTTCCGCTTAGACTTACTCTGCATGGCTAAGCATATACGGTAACTCTTCTTCCGCATGCTCATTCGCGCCCTCTGTTGGTAGACACTAACAGCTACTGCAGCCAAGTTAGTGCTGGCATGGCCTCCGAGATAAAGGAGAGCGCGAGGGCGTACTGATTAATCACGGAGGTCGTGGTTCACGACAAGCCGGGTGTTTGAGCCAAGTGCGATCTGCGCGTTTAGCACATCCTCGTGGTACATTGGCTCCGTGGGCTCGAGCCACAAAATGTCTCGCAGATTTCTTTCTTCTTTTTTTTTAGATCAACGGTTCTTTACAGCGCTCCCGCGGGACGAAGTCGACGCCCTCTTAGTGATTCAGAGAGACGCAGCCTTTTTTTGTGTGTGTGTCCACGAGCAGCACAATCGAAGCGTAGATTTAACGTGCGTACGCAAGACGCGAGGAGGTTACCTACGTTCCGCGTTTGCGCATTTTCGATCCCGCGAGACAGGCACGTACCCAGGGGGGGGCCCGGGGGGGCCCGGGCCCCCCCCCCGAAATCAAGTGGCATACCCCCCCCCCCCCCACCTCCCCACCGACCCACGCCAACACTCCTCACACATTCCTAAAGCGCCGCCACATTAATGTTGAGACTTGGCAGCTGTTCATCGGTCAGCCTTATGCTGCCTTTTTCACTCCTTTTAGATGGCGGTAGTTATCGGCATTTCTTGTAATGTGAAGGACAGTTTTCTCATAGATTCCGCACCCGCGCGATTAACTCGAGATGCTCTCAGTTGTCACCATCTTTTCAACCGTCACGCGCATAGCTGTTGCTTTTGTTAGTTCAACCTTCTTTGTATAGGCTGATCCTGGAACCAGGAGAGGGATGCGGCTGTTACTCAGCTGATCTGTACTCTCATGGGACGAGTTGCGGCCGGAGAAAGCACCAATTGCGTTTACCTTTTCCCTTTGCTTCATTATTTCCTTGAGTTACGGCTCGCCGCGATGCTGGCAGATGCCCGGAACCATATACACACGATATGGGTTAGATAAGGTGGGAAATAAAATGATGTGAAAGAGCGTCCATCATGAAACCCTGCAATAACCCTTAAACCCATAAGCAAGATGACTGTCGCCAGTTACCTCGTCTGTTTTTCCTTAATTGTATAGCACTTTTCGTGCAAAATTGGAAACCAGAAACAAAAATCCCAAGGAGTTGAGAAATTAAGCGATCTACTAAGGGAGAGAGCCAACGCAGCAACCAAACTGCAAGCAAAAACGAATAATAAAAATGTTAACCGTTGTTTATGAGAATATTTATGGATCAACATCTTTTTATTTAAAGAGGAAGTAGAGAAAACGCCGCCGGAAGTGGAGACTAATTACTTGCTTTGAATGACGCTTCTACAGTTATCGGTCGAACCGCCTCACGTAGCCACTTCTCTGCTGTGCTTATGTGGTTTTTTTTCTAACCTTTCTCGGTGAGCGCAGTACGTCTAGAATAGCAGAGTCCTGCGCTCTACGCGGTTGTATGGGACTGGCGGCCGCACAGCGTTACGCAAATCGCGGAACTGTCAAAACTGATCCACAAGGCGAAAATAACTGATATTCGAAACTATAACATGTGAAAGACTGAAGAAGCCGTAAAAAAATGAACGCAGCCTGAAATCAGTGAAAAAAAAAATAAAACCTGGCATAGGACACACCATGGTGTATGCACTAAAAGATAAGAGGGATAATATCATGAGCAATCTCGAAGATACAGTGAAAGCAGCGGAAAAATTCTAAGCTGACCTGTATACAGTACCCAGAGGAGTCACGATACCTCACTTAGAAACAGTAATGAACAGGATACAGAAGCTCTCCTATAACTAGCGATGAGGTCAGAAGGGCGCTGCAAGACATGAAACGATGAAGAGCGGGAGGAGAAGGTGCAATAACAGTCCATTTAATCAAAGATGGAGGAGACATGATGCTTAGAAAACTGGCGGCTCTTTATACGAAGTGTATATCGACTGCAAGGGTCCCAGAAAACTGCAAGAATGCAGACATTATACTAATCCACAAAAAAGGAGACGTTAAAGAATTGAAAAATTATAGGACCATTAGCTTGCTCCCACTATTATATAAGATATTTACCAAATGATCTCCAATAGAATAAGGGCAACACTGGATTTTGTCAACCAAGGGAACAGGCTGGCTTCAGGAAGAGATACCTTACAATGGATCACATCCATGTCATCAATCACGTTATCGCGAAATCTGCACAGTACAATAAGCCTCTCTATGTGGCTTATATAGATTACGAAAATGCATTTGATTCAGTAGAGATACCAGCAGTCTAGAGGCACTACGTAATCAAGGAGTACAGAACGCTTACGTAAAAAGCTTGAAAAATATTGCTACATGTGTGTGGTATTTGTTTGTTTGAACGAGGTGCGTGGGCGCCATCGCTCCAGAAAAGAGGAGGAAGAACAAACTGGGCTCGCGCTGTGAATCTAACCGGTCAGCGCTGCAACCGTTGTTGTAAATATAATCTGTAAATAGTTTCTCGTCTTACTGGCTCGTCCTTCGCGTAAGTATATATACAGAGGTTCTACAGCTACTTTAATTCTACACAAGAAAAGCAGGGAGATACCTATAGGGAAATGGGTCAGACAGGGAGACGCAATTTCTCCAAAGCTATTCACTGCGTGCTTAGAAGAAGTCAAGCTATTAAAC
The DNA here is from genome assembly GCF_038994185.2 of Dermacentor albipictus. Classification (NCBI taxonomy): domain Eukaryota; kingdom Metazoa; phylum Arthropoda; class Arachnida; order Ixodida; family Ixodidae; genus Dermacentor; species Dermacentor albipictus. Next base: position 111,798,945 of record NC_091828.1, read on the forward strand.
TGGGAAGGCTTAGGAGTAAAGATCGACGGCAAATATCTCGGGAACATTCGGTTTGCCGATGACATTGTTCTATTCAACAACAACGCAGACGAGTTACAACAAATGATTGGAGACCTTAACAGAGAGAGTGTAAGAGTGGGGTTGAATATTAATTTGCAGAAGATGACGATAATAATAAATAACCGGGCAAAGGAACGAGAGATCAGGATCGCCAGTCGGCCACTAGAGACTGTGAAGGAGTACGTTTACCTAGGTCAATTAATCACAGGGAACCCTGATCATGAGAAGGAAATTCACAGAATAAAAATAGGTTGGATCGCATACGGTAGACATTGCCAGCTCCTGACTGGAAGCTTACCATTATTATTGAAAAGTAAGGTGTGCAACAGTGCATTTTGCCAGTGCTGACATATGGGGCAGAGACGAGAATGAGTTAAGGACCGCGCAAAGAGCGATCGAACGAAGATTGCTAGGCATAACGTTAAGAGAGAAAGAGAGCGGTTTGGATCAGAGAGCGAACGGGTATAGACGATATTCTAATTGACATCAAGAGGACAAAATGTAGCTGGGCAGGTCATGTATAGCGCCGGTTAGATAACCGTTGGACCATTAGGGTTACAGAATGGGTACCAAGAGAAGGAAAACGCAATCGAGGTCGACAAAACACTAAGTGGAGCGATGAAATTAGGAAATTCGCGGGTGCTAGTTGAAATCGGTTGGCACAGGACAGGGGTAAATGGAGATCGCAGGGAGAGGCCTTCGTCCTGCAGTGGACATAAAACAGGGTGATGATGATGATGATGATGGAGGTGGTGGGCCCCCCCCCCCGAAAAAAAATCCTGGGTACGTGCCTGCCGCGAGACCATGACGTGCACAGAGCATAGAGTTTCTCACCATATTGCCTAGAGGGAAATCTGGCGCTGCTGCGCTGTGGTATGCATCGGAATGCCGGTATATTGTGACTTCAGATTGGCATCGTTCTCGGTGAGCCATAGGCAAGCACAGTTCCGTCTGTCACAATGATGAATTTTCTACTGAAACAGCACGCAAAAGGCAGTTTTAGCTTTATTATTACACAAAAGTATGTTTCGTTTAACTATGAGAACTTGTTATTGCATGTACAATTATATGAAACGTAAAAAGTATCAGCGGGCCGATAAAGTTGGAGGACAGACGACGAGATTTCGCGCTCGCTTTGAAACAGTTTGTCGTCTGTTCTTGCTTTTCTTCGCTTGGTCGGGCATTGTAGGTGAGTAAGGATGTAATATGCGGGAATTGAAACATTTCATGAAGATTTTACTTTAAGAACGCTTTATTTGTGTGACCGAATCCCCGTCCTAGACGAAGCCTCTTAGAACACCAGCCAACACGAGCCTCGCAGACACATATACCGTCATTCCCATGACGACACGGCGCCCCATAGGAAACTCCCATAGACGGTGGCGCCAGATTTCCCTCTAGGTGTTACAGTGAGAAACTTTATGGCTGGCCCCGAGGAAGACGAGGGCCGTTGTCGGAACGTTTGCCCCGGCCTTCTTTTGTCCGCCCACTGTCGATCGCTTCGAATATGTATTTTTCCTGAACTCTTAAACAAATGTACACCCTTCACCCTTAAAACTGTTGCACCGTTTGGCGTGTAAATTTGTCCCACAACAACAATCCTCATCTGCCTTGCTTGCATTTCCTTTCCTGAAAACTCGGCGCTCGCTACTTTCCTGTCGAGAATGCTGCGTCACACTGATAAGGCGCATGCCGTTCGTGACTGAGAAGTACGGGGTTCGCAGCGTTAAAGAAAGGAAACGCGGGCAAGGCAGATGACGATTATCGTTGTGGGACAAGATAAGCCCTAAAGGGTGTAAATTTTTCTAAGAGTGTTTGGGGTGTATATTTGCCACACAACACTCTTAGGCAAAGTTGTACCCTTTGGCTTGCCCCTTCTGCCACACAACAATAATCGTCATCTGCCTTGCTTGCGTTTCCTTTCTTGAAAACGCTGCGCTCGTTACTTTCCTGTCGCGAATGCTCTGTCATCCTAATAACGCGCATGCCGTTCGTGACTTGGAAGCACCGTGCTTGGAAGTGCCGGGCTCGCGGCGTTAAAGAAAGGAAATGCGGACAAGACAGATGACGATTGTCGTTGCGTGGCAAGATATGACCCCAAGGGTGTAATTTCGCTTAAGAGTGTGTTAACCATTTTGTGTGTTTAAAATTTTGTCTAGCACCCACCCACGAAGCAACCATTGAAGCGAGAGCGTAAGCGAAGGTAATTGTTTCGTTTAAGTAACATGTAGTAGTAATAAGGTACAGAGGTACGAAAGTTGACGAAAAGATGACTTGTTTTCAGGTGGAAGCTGAAACCCACGTCGTACGCATTATGCCTGCGGCACTTTGCCATGTCAAGCTATACCGCGGCGGCCATCTTTCCGTTTATTTTCTTGGGTATTTGTGAACGTGTATGCGAGACTAGCCCTGGGAGTAGGGAGCCTACATGCAAGAGCTGTTTCAGGGCGGTGACAACACCAAAACTTTGACCGATATTTACCGCCGAATTTGGTGAGTAGCCATTTTGGTCCTCGATCTCACATTCCTGCTTTTTTTTTCGTCATGCTTTGATGTACCCATGTTGGCACACTATCTATGAAATTTATTTATTTTAGCTTTATACCAATGCACACACGAAACCTGCATGCATATTTAATATACTAGTTGCATTTTCCTCTTAACGCATTAAACTTATTTTTTTTTGTCTATTGCATGTCTTGGAACACGTACGAATCGACAAGTTATGAGGCACGCTGGCGTGCTCGGGATAGTATTATCTCACGCGAAGAATGTGAACCGCATTAAGCATTGTCGTTGCCTTCCAATTGTACGTAATACATAAAGGGTGTTTTTAGAAGTGTGCTGTAATAAAAGCTGTGCTTGCTAACCTGTTTAACTAAAACACAAACGTGGCGTGTACGGCGCTCAGACACGCTATATGTCTCTGGCTGCTGAGACAAGTTTATTTAAAAAAAAGTGAATTAGTTTCACGTCACCAAGGGTTGCGGCGAACGTGGTCTGTAGGCTGGTCTTTCGCCATTTTGTTTTGTCAGAAAATTTAACCTGCCAGTTTAGCTGGCGGCAGCAAGTACCTCTACAAAGGTTGTCGCCACCCTTAAACAACGCTTGCTTGCAGGCTCCCTGTCTGGGGGTGTTTACCAGCGCCCCTCGCGGTCCAAAACAGAGAATGTAGCACATCCTCGTCCTTTTTTTATCCACTTTAATGTTTTTCGTGATTACTTCTACGTGTCAATTAAACGTCATTAATTTCCACTACGCTAATTATTTACGTTGAATGCCTTTTACTTCGTATGCTTGCGAATATGGAAAAAAAAATCGTGCGCCTAAATACCACTATTCTCTTTGTTCATTAAATTTTTCATTATATCGCTAGCAAGCGCAAGAACATAGGGACGTGCGACTTTGTTTTACGAGCACGCGCTCCTGTCCAACGCTGCTTTTCGTGAATTATGGCACAGTCACTGCGATAGTTACGAGGGGCGGTTTTTCTCTGCGCAGCGACTGAAATTTCGAAGTTTGTGCTTTCCCTCATCACGACATGCACAGACGCCGACTAAAAATTGTCTTTAATGAAATTAGACCGCAGACTACTCAGTAGGGGGTAATACCGTTGTTCGCATTGTTGCTTTGGGAGTTTCATTGTACTATGTCGTGGTGTTGTTTTGACTGCTATATGGCAACGGTGTTTGAGTGTTCGTTAATCAACTGCTCTCCCACTCCTCCTCCTGGAAAACCGTGTGTGAATGTACAGCAAACATTGTTTGTAACTGTACCAACTGTTCAAGAGTCAAAGAGTAGCCGCCGCCGTAATTATGCACCGAAATGTATTTCTATCATGTTACTACTACTATACTACTACTACTACTACTACTACTAATACTACTACTACTACTACTACTACTACTACTACTACTACTAATAATAATAATAATAGTAATAATAATGAATAGGCAAATAAATAAATAAATAAGATGATTGCCACACCTTGGTGTGTGTGTAGTCGTAGCCATCAGGATTGACCACCGGGTGGATACGCCACTCGTACGCGGACACCAGACGGCGGATTTCTTCGTCCTTCTCGTAGCGCGTCGCCAGCTGCAGCGTCAATGCGTAGTCACGTGGTGTAACATAGAAAGAATAAACGAAGGAACACACAACATCATTATGCAGTTAACCCTGGTTTTAATAAGGTCTGTGGAACTAGCGGAGTATTTCATTGAATTGAAGAGACTTAAAACATTCGCGCGAATAAGGTATTTATTCGAGAGCAAACAATTTTTTTTTGCCTGCGCACGCACTCATCGTAGACAGCAAGCCGATCAGCGCGTGTTCTGTTCATTTATGGGAACTAAATTAGGGGCTTTTACGTGTCAAAACCACTTTCTGAAGCACACCATAGTGGAGGACACCGAAAATTTCGACCACCTGGGGTTCTTTAACGTGCACCTGAATCTAAGTGCACAGGTGTTTTCGCATTTCCGCCTCCATCGAAATGCGGCCGCGGTGGCCGGGATTCGATCCCGCGACCTCGTGCCCAGCAGCCCAACAACACAGCCACTGAGCAACCACGGCGGGTCATTTATGGCAACTACAAACCTTCCTAAAAAAATCAGTGACGTCTTTGACCTGAACTGAAGCGCAGTGCCCCCCCCATTTACCACATACGATTTCGTTGTAGCTACGATGTTTGAGAATTAAAGCTATTTGTCACGTAAACATTACGCATGGAAAATATGCCAGATAACATACCTTACGATGGCGCGCGGATTAAGAGCGAAGCCCAGTAGCGTACGGAGCATGCGCACTGAGTACGGTTTTATTTTTTTTATTTACGTACGTATACATACCGTTTACGTCTGCTCGCCAACGGTATCCTGAAACTGTCTATTGTCACGTCGTGGAGGCAGCGAAGGCTAAAACACCGCCAAGAACTGGGAGCTAAGAATCTCGCTTCTTTAAGTCGGGCGAATTTGAGCCCAGACCAACGAGCAACGCTGAAATCGCAACGATAGCGATAGCGAGCGCGGTCCCCGGTATCTAATCTCACGGTTTGGCTCCGTCTGCACTGCACTACACGAATTGCGGTGTAGATTCCAGTGCAAACGCGTGGTGCTTGCATGCGCTCGGGAATGCATCGCGACACTGTTCGCAAAGCGCGCGCGCAAACTGGTGAAACCCGCCTCTTTTGTCTTATAACATTAGCGAAGTCGTCGAAGGAAGTTGGCATACAATATAGACGCGTCTTGCACCCAGTCATAACTCATTAACAGTGATAATCTGGTGAAAGACGGCCACCGGCAAAGGGTAAACAATGTATATGCGCGTGGCATTGTTGCGATCGCACTTGCCTGATCAATGATGTACAGGCAGGTGGCGTGTGAGATCCACTCCCTCGCGTGGATTCCGCACTGCATGAAAACTATGGGCAAATTCGCTTTGGCCTTGATCTGTGCATAGGGAAAACCAATCAGAAAAATGAAAACAGTGTTAGCATTGTACTGTCCGCACTCGGGGAAGTATTTGACGAGAGACCGAGCTAAATATTCCCCGGGAACGTATAAGGTCGCGAATGAAAATGGGAAGTAAAATAAAATAAAAGAAAACGACAGAGCGAAACAAAACTAAGTCTCGCGTTTTATTTGCGCAAATACCGAAATGGGGGGCATGCCCTAGCGTTTGTCTTGTCGACCAAAAATAACTTTAGCTTGTATTGATTTCGTTTCCGTAACGCTGCGCTCCTGGATGTCGCTAATGGCATGCCCGTGACGTCACGTTCCTGTCGGGAAAGTGTCGCTAAACAGTAACTCAGGAGAGCAAGTCATTCTCAATATATGCATACATAATGAGAGTAAGACTAAGCGGTCGGCCTGAAATACTATGTTGTAGCCTGCTACTCACCGTTGCGCTGTGGGCAAGAGCTAAAAAAAAAGGAGAGGGAGGAAGTGAAGGAGATGATGACATTGAGAAAAACAAGAATAATAATACAGAAAGAAATTAAATAACAATTATCTGAAAACACTTATTACAGTCGTATATCTAGCTCACTATCTCTCAAAAAACACACAGCGGCTTTCACATTTATTGCAGAAGGTTAATCTCTAATGAAATGAATAATGACCAAGCTTCGTTTTTTTTACCATTGCGCCGAAACGTCCGATCCGGTGCGTGTGAGATCACTGATTTTAATATACGCTTTAGTATTTGGGCAGTTTTCGTGCAAGCATGCTATATTGAGTTTCTTTGGAAAGAAAATGTGGAGGAGGGGGGTCATGTAGTGTTTCTTCACCCCGATACACAAGTGGTTGACCACTGTCAAAATACGTGACGTAACTGCAAGGTTCTGCGGGAGCTTCACTACGGGACGCTGACACCCGTATTTTCTTTTTCTTTTTTCATCTTTTCCGGGTTGTCCAGCCTGCTCTCAAAATAAGAGCAGCCGTTCTTCTACCACACTAACAAAACCTAACAATAAACGTTCACGGCTAGGCTCAAGGGGACACGAAACAAAAATATTAAGATTAGTTAGATCGACTGATTATTCATCTGGAAGTCTATCATCGTTTTCCGCGTGCCAATTGTATATGTTTGCGGCGTTGAAACCTACCACCGAAGGTAACGCTGCTGCTTCTCAATTTGAATCGCCCGCGCCCGGCCGGACGAGTTGACGTAGTACCCACGTGACCTGCCTCTCTGCCACACACTGTGAACCAGCAAGTGCTGGCCTCACACGAGATGTACACCGTAATACAACATAGGTGACGCCACAAGGACTTTTTTCCATTTTTCGTCATTTCCTCGCTCACGGAAGCTCTGTTCTAGCCACGAATGGCAAACTCGTTATTAGAGAAGGCTATTCTTTCAACCTATCGCTCCAGTTAATATTTTCCTTCAGTGTCCCTTTAGCGTCACCGAGAAATCGGGCACACTCACGTGGACAGCAATGAGGCCCCTGCCTTCGTAGGATTGGCCAATGGTCGCGTACGTCACGTGGTCGTACTCCTTGGCGTACTCTTGGACGGCGTACTTCAGCTGGAGAAGAAAGTACGCGTGTGACTGAGACAGAACGTGCCACTTACAATGCGGTAAACATAGGATACGGCGCTATCGAAACTTGCTTTGCTCGGTATTTGGAGCTTCGGAATACGACGTGGCGCCGTTTTGCTGATAAATATGTAACTAGGCCCGAGTAGACACAGTCGTCATTTATGACGTCACGACAACCTGGTGCGTTAATTAACTTCAAGGTGGCGTCGCCACCGGTCCTTGCTTCGTTCGTTAGTTTTTTTTTTGGATTACCAAGCTTCTTCTCGTCGTAAGATGGGCTTTTTTTGGTACTTCAGAAGGGTAATTTACTACAGTTCTAATCATATTTTTCTTCAGCGTCCCGTTAACATTGGTAACAATGTTAGAGAGAGAGAGAGGTGTGGGATTCTTACCTCCGTGTAGTTTAAGTACCTCTCGAAGCGTGGACGATCCGCGGCCGAATATGTGGCGAAACGCATCTGTCTCCGTTCGCTTTCGATCGCCCTTAAAGAAATGACATCCAATCACATAAATTACGTTGAACCTGCAAAACAGTCAACGAAAATTATGCGAAGAAAGAATGCACTCATGCAACATGACTTAAGGCCCAGTACTTTACGGAGCTTGCCTTTTTGTTTCGCACGATGCAGCGTAAATTGTGCGGGAGCCCAAAGTTACCGCTTTCGTTCATTGATTGATCGATTGGTTGACCGTGCGAGTGACTGGGGTTCAACCAAGTCGGAGAATCTTCAAAGTTTCTCGCGCTCCAATTGCTCGCAGAGTGTATCGGCACGGGGTCTAGAAAGCCTGCATGCTAGTCTTCGCACGTGAAACTTGTTCATCTGGTAATATATCCCCTTCAGACACGGCGTACACGTTTGTGGAAACAACTTATTTCTGCCGTTACTGCGCAGTGGTTGCAAGAAATAGACAACGAGCTTTGAGCAAATTGAACATTATGCTTTCCTAAAGTATTCACATTGCACATCTGAGTGAAATGTATCGCTTCAGACGTCCGCTTTGCTGAAGGCATTATCGTGTTTCATGGGACGTTTGAAGTGGAGTGTTTCGGTAGTAATTGCGAAATATCTTTCTTTTTTTTTCCTTGTAGTGTTTGCACCCAATAATTAAACTGTGCATGTAATTGGAGCGCGTGATTCAATATTTATAATGAATAAAAGTGGCATGACTAGCTCTACAATAAATGAATATTTAATTACGGTGTCATTATGATGGGGCCTCTACATAAAATGCTCAGAGTCTTTCTCATCCCACATTGAGTTGTTTTCTATACAGACTCCAGCATCTTCGCATAAATTATGTGGATATCACACATTTATCGGCAGTCGATCGTTACTCATGACCGAAGGGGATAAGGACACATGCATAATTGAATCATGGTACTAATTGATTTCTTTGAGACTTCTTAGAATGTGAAGTGTTAACAGCGTAACTGTTCTTTCTAACACG